>NW_017176532.1:107603-143687 GCF_001652005.2 Ceratina calcarata | reverse complement strand
TTTTTAATAGTAATAGGAATCTATAATAACAAAATTCAACATGCCAGCATTGTTTAAGTATATGTATAGCCTATCCATCCTTAATAATGTCCCGGCGTGCCGGAGAAGATTTCTGTTATCCAAATAGACTGTCTCTTAGCAACAGGTGTTCTCTCCTACCGCAAATACCCGCTGTTTGCGTACGTAGGATACAATGTGCAAGATCGCATTTAAGCACTCGCCCGTGCGGATTGAATCCAGTATCTCGTCTTCGAAACTCATCGACAGATACCAAGTGTTCGCCGATCGTTTAAATTTTGTGGGAAACAGAGTCTATTTTCACTGTCTTGTTAAAATCGTATTAAACATCGTATCGATCGTTGATCGAAAGTTTTATTACGATATTGTAGCCGGCAATGCGCGAGGCAAATGGGTGAACTTGGATGTGGTTAACAAGCTCCTAATCGATTCCCGACTGGACGTACATTAGGTATGCGTTGGTTCTTTCTCGTTTCTCGATCGCGAAAGATCAAGCGGAAGTAGGGGTGCGAGGAAGAAAGAGAAGGTACTCTCCGTCTCGTTGGCTATTGTACCAAGTACATCGAAGATGCTTATCGATGGTACTCGGTCTTCCTTTGGCCAGGGTTCGTCGGCGCGTCGCGTATCCTCTTTCCTTGCCGGCGTTCTCTCCGTCCGTTCCTCTGGACTCGTCTCCCTCGTAACGAGTACTTAGCTTGTTAGCTCGGTTCGTGGAAGCACGTCCGTACAATGAGCTGACCGGTAAGAAACCTAGAAGCCGATGCACCGGTGTTTGCGACCCGCTGCTTTCATGCGCACCGCTTTAATACACACCGCGCCGCGGCCTCTTTTATCGGCCATCGCCATTACCGAGATATACGGTAGCGCCCGCTCAGCTCCAGTCATTTTTCCTCGTTTAGCCGCGTCTCCCGAGCCGTCGAGCATCTCCCTACAATTCCATTCGACGATCATCGACGAGTTTAAAAATCGTGAGCCAATATCCGTGGATCGGTCTCTGCTCGTCGAGACGAGACTCGATTCGAAGCGCATTCGATGGAGACGAGGAAAAGTCGCTGAATCGAATGCTAGGAACGCCCATCGATTCTAAACCGATTTTTCTTGGAACTTGGCCAGGTCGATTTCTAAACTAAATCTAAATCCCCGGATTCTCGGCGGATAATATTTTTTAGTCTCACTGTACGCTTCTGGCTGGTGGCAAGGTCGTTTCAGGATTTCGCGACCTCAAAACGCGAGCCTCGGGCGACGCGGGGTCACGCTTTCCAGCGAGCGATCTCCCTCTCGAATTTCGGCAATGGATCGACGATCGACCGACTACTGCCCGAAAAATCTCGCATACGATGCAACGAAGACGCGCGACGACACGACGTTGCGGTGCACGTAGATACGCGCGAATTCTGTACGCGACACGCGTGTAACGATGACACGGTACTAGGTCACGGTACAAGTGGATACGCGGCTGTAAACGTTATCGTCGCAGACAGATCGCGAATTTGTTTGAATTAGCAAAATAAACTCAACCGCCGCTGAGACGCTGAACAGACACAGACACCGCGACGCAGCCTCTCCGACGCGCGGAACTCGTTTTTATCCGCGATAACGCGCGGACCGGCTAGCTACTCTATGAGACGCTCGCTTCCTCGAAGGGAGCATATTTATTTTCGTTTTCGATGATATTTTCCGCATCGCCGTTTTCGACGAACGCATCCTTTTGCGTAGTAGAATTGAATTGCTGATTCGTTCATCATTACAATTTCAACATTTCCTGTGCATCTAATTGTGATAAAACGAATCTGCCTGAGGCAAAGTATTTGAGAACGCTCACAGAACAGGTGTTTTATTGAACAGTCAGAAACGATTAATTATTTCATTTTCCAAATGTTTTATTCCGCACAAAAGTCCACCGATTATAATAATAACAATAATAATAATAATACTTTATTTCACGGGCAAAGTTCATTATAATACAATAGAAAGAATACAGTAAAAATATAATAAAAGTAATGGACATAAGATAAAGTAAGAGAGAAAGAAAAGAAAACAGTCTTTCTTTGGCGTCGGTCGAATGTAAAGCCGCTAGGCGATCCGCGGTTTCAGTAGATTTCCTCGTGGACGAAGAGAAAGCCGGTCTAATGGATCCATAAATCATCGATTCGGTAAAACGGTGCGTTAGAGAGAAGAAGGCTTCAAAGATTCGACGAAAATCGTTTAGCAACGAGGGTCGGCGCGATGAACGGAGAGATAGGCGGCGAACCGCGTTAACGACTCGCTTCCGCGACCCTCGCAAAATTTACAGCCTCCTTCCTTTCGTTTAAAACGACTCGTTTAAACGGCGCGTATTTTTCCGGTTAGTACGCGATGACGAGTATGCAGATAAAAAGAGTGGCTGTTCGCCCGAAATTGACCCTTTGAATATCTAGCTAATTTCACTTTTTCTCGTAACGAAATTACTCTCCCGTTAGTCATCTCGCTTCCACATGCAGATATTAGGATTATACAACGGTTTACACTTAGTGAGTCACGCATTTGACTCATGTGCTTCACCGTAAATTTCGAGTCATCCGTTTTTCGTTACGTGAAACATCCGATCGGTAGAAAGCGGATAGAAATTATTGTGTAAACGATTCTAGAACGAGTCTTTGATTATTCGTTAAAATATCACAGATTTTCGTTGGTCTTCATGTTTTCAAATTAGACACGCGAAGAGGTCGAAGCGAAGGATTGAGACGCTCGAGTCAAAACTAGTGGACAGGCCCGATTCATATCGGAATCGGTTCTCAGGACCCGAACATCTCCCTTTCAGGAGGTAATAGATATCTGGAGTAGCATTTGGGAAGCGAGGTAATTGGCCGGAACGAAAGCTCCAAAGGGGATTCTTCTTTTTTGTTTAAACAAACTCGGTCGGGAGGTGACCGGAGGCGAGGAGTGGATTCTAACCGCTCGTTCACCTTCCCGCTGCGTTGGTTCGTTCGTTTGGACCGCCTCGTTATCCCTGATTACGGCTCGGAACCAAACCCTCGAGAGAGCCTTCATTGGTGGTCCCTGGGGGTTCGACGATTCAGCGAGCCCGGCCCGCTTTTAAATCATGCACCAAGCCGACAAACGATCATCCCTCCGCCGAAAACGGTAGACTCGGGACTATGATCGAGCGTTCTAAAAGACCGGCAGGGTCCGTTCATTTTTATCTCTTTCTCAGCTCGAGATTGAGTTCGCATGCCTCTACGCGGGAGGCCCCGGCGATGCCTCTTAAATCATACCCCGGTTTACCTCTTCGTCGTTCCACCAAAGATACACTCGACTAAAGAACGTTTAACTTAGAACATTTTTCTTTTCGTCGACGACCTTTTCGGACGCGTGGCATCGTCGTTCTCGTAGAGATCGTACAGATGGAACACGAGGCGCAGTCTGGAAGACGTCCCGTCGATAGAAGGAGATAGAAAATTAATTCGCCCGCTTCGTCTTTGTTTAACTCTTCCATTCCTGGGATACCTATTTTATGTCAGCCATCCAGTTCGCAACGTCTTTTTAACTTTGATGTTAGAGATCGAGGGAACCGACTCTTTTTATCAGCTACATTTCTCAACCAATATCCCTGCTCTATCTACATATAATAATCTACGTGTATCTGTGGTTTGGCCTACGCTTAAGGATGTCTGCCGAAATTTTAAGACATGAGTTAAAAAAAGTGGTCAATATTTGAAACAATGAACTTAGAAAAAATTATAATTACATAGGAGTAAGATTTATAAAATTGTACCACCTGTATTTTTCAATCATAAGGAATTTTTAAAGCATAATTTCTAATATTGTAATAGATAGTTTTGGAATTTTTTTATTGGATTGTACACGACTTGCAACTGTCTATGTGTCCTATGATTCTTATTTCTGCATAATTTTTATTGTGTGTTGTGTTTATGCAAGAATTCATATTCAAATAATTATGAATACAGACATTTCTGCTGTTTCTTTATTACCTAACGCATAGAAGCTTACGTTACTTGTACTTTTTTTTTTTACAAATGACGAACCATTGGTTTTAAAAATCCTACGTTACAGTCTAATTTCGATAAATTCGATTCTGCGACGCAGCCATCCGACTAAATAACGAAGAAAGAAAGAAGGTTGCAGCGTTCGCTCGTAATCTTGATCGCGTTTCCGGAAACGACGTATCCTGCTTTAGCGTGACGCCGAGAATCGGTCGTTCTTGCTCGCCGAGGCGGCGAGCTTTATCGGTGTGTGCTAGTAGTAAGCTAATTAGCGGCGCTCGCAATCAATCGCTTCCGGAGGCGGTTACGAGTCGGCGGCTCCTCGTCTTGCGTCGACCGCGAAAGCGAATCGTTTCGCGCAGGAAACACCGCTCGTGACAAACTCGGTTTTTCCTCCTTCCTGTGCTCCGATTCCGAACCGGATCGCTTCACGCTTATTTTCGTCCTTTTATCCGGCTCCTAATCTTAAACGTATGACCACAAATCCGATTTTGTAAGAGGAATTGAATTAAAAACGAGGCTCGTGGCAAAGTCAAGTCTTCTTCGATCTGCCGGGCAATCGTTCAGAGAGAGTCGCTATTTTCCCTTGTTCCGTTCGAGTTTACGTTTATTTATTTCGTGCCACATCGATCGACGTTTGAAATTAGGACAATTAAGACATCGGCAGACACCCAGCGACTTTGACTGCCGATGCAAAGTCAATCAAACGACGAGAGACAGGTTTTTCGGACTTGGCGTAATCCTTGCACGTTCGGTGCGTTAATTAAGAGTCGGAAAAGCAGAATCACGGCGCGACGCGGCGCCAGAATGAATCATCGCGTGACGCGTTTCGTTTCGCGTACGTCTTTGTCGGACGCCGTGCCGCGTGCATCGTCGTTTAGAAGAACCGCGTTCAGATAATAAAATTCGAATCAGAACCCGAACCCGCTTACATAAAGATCCCACCGCGGTGGCTTATCGCGCGGAGTTCGTCGAATCGACGCTCGTCAAATGTCCTGCCGGCACCTGCTTCCGTTGTTTCCACCGAACGGAGTCGTCGCCAACCGAGCTCCGAGCGTGCATATAGTTATTTCATTTATTATGCGAGAGATGTTCATCTTACATAACGATCAGCAACGTGCTCGATCATCGCGGTCGCTTCCTCGAACACTTCGTCGGATCCGCGACACCTGCGTCTTCGTCATAAACTCATGAACTCATTCATAAACGATAGTTGTTCGGTTACTCGCTTTATTAGATTAGCTCGTTACAAAATAAAATCTGATTCACGTGGCTCGTGTCGAATGAAATAGTCGTGGCGATGGTCAGGCGGGCACGAAATCGCTGCCTTCGGTAGCCTCGACTTCCACGATGTCGGACTCCCTGGAACCGTCTAGACGCTCGATCGCGTGTACCAGACGTTTCTTCAACTTGTTCAATTCTTTGCTCGAGGCGATAGGAACGAGCGCGTTCCAACCGGACGATTTCGTCTCCGAGATCCCGGATTTTCCCCAGACGGATTTCAGTAGAGTCGTCAGTCCCGTCTCTGCGATCTCTTCCCAACCCTTTTGGCAGAATTTCGCAGTTTAGGCAATGAAAGGAATTTTCTTAATCATGATAATAAGCATTTCACTCTTAATCTTCTGTACGTCTATAGACCTCACGTGCGCGTTTTATCTCTATGCAAGTCTTTAGTGTAACTGAGCACAATTTTTAACCAGTTAAGTGTGTTTGACGACTATATCCGTCATGGAAGAATGGCAGAATTTTGTGTTATGGCTATATCCGTGAATAAATTCATTCATTTTCTAAAATAAAGTCGTCTTTTCGACCCAATATTTAAACAGCGGTACTTACTCTGTGTTTCACGACTATATCTGTCATCGCTTGATTATCGCGACACACACTGGGGCGCACTTTGCAAAATTATCGACACAGTTAACTGGTAATAGTTAAATAATTAATACTCACGAGTCGATCGGCTAGACAGGATTCGAAGCCGATGGCTGCGTTCAACGCTGCGTACTTTTCCTCGGCCACGTTGAGTCGCAGCAACAGCAACAGCAATGCTACGCCGCATCGTAGCTCGCGACCGGTTCGCTCTCGTTCCTGGTAACGGAGAGACGATTAACGACACCGAACGCGACGGCAATCGCAAACTTACCGCGGTCGCTTTCGCGAGTTCCTCGAGGAGGGCGAAGATCGCCGTGCAAGTCGAGTCGAAAAGGAACGGCAGTCCAGTATCGGTCAAAGATTTCTCGTTCCGTTCTCTCACGGTTCGCAGCATCTTCCTCTCGATGTTTCTCAACTGGCTTGTCAGCAGTCCGATCTCGTTCTATCCCCGAAAACGATCGACTCTTTTCGAGCGCGTCCAACGAATAAAATATGGCATGACCCATTCGTCAGAATTTAAATAAAGAAGACTGAATTTCTTTTATAATTCGAGTGTAATAATTTATTCGTGCATGCGTAATGCACATTCTTCATTTTTAGAAAAAAAAAGATTATTTGTAAGAATTTCATTGCGTCGAATGGGCCACACCTTACTACACCTACTCACAGTAATCCTGTCGATCTCACGGCGAGCTAGATAGTGAGCCTCTATCCGTTGATGCACCTTTCGTCAATTAAATATTCAATTCGTACTCGAATTCGTTATATCGCGAGGAATTACGTACCAGGTGGATATGATTCTGGCCGATGTTCGCGGTCAGCTGGCTTTTCCCTTTCTCCCTGAGTCTGTCGATCAACCGGTGGACGACCAAAGTCGTGGACAATCCATCGTTCGATTGCACCCGATAACGGTTACTCGTGTTGCCGGAAACGATGGTGACCGTGTGACCAGAGCACGCGTGTCGTAGTCCCACCGCGTTCGAACCTTGTTTCTGAATCTGATCTCCGCTGAATTCTGGTTTTTATGCAAAATAAAAAAAAATGTGTCTGCTTAAAAAATCTGCTTTAGATAAATAATTTTTTTATATTTTATATATCAAAAATTGCGTCGTTACGAGCATTTGCAATTTCTGTTCTAAAACCGCAGTTCAGTAATTATCGTAATAGGTATTAAAAAAAATGTAGCAAAGTAACGAGGGGGAGAGAATATTTACCGGGAAACAACTGGCTGAAGGGAAGCAGGGAATCGTTGGTTTTGATTACGGTCGAGAAGGTGGACGCGTTCTCGGGCGGGCAATTTCTCAGCATCATCTTAAGCGGTAATTGACTGGTTCTTCGAAGCGCCCTTAGGATACCCGCGTCCGTACGATAAGTCACGGTCACCGCGATCTCCGAGGAAATCGGCGGCGAGTCATCGTTTACGTACACCTGCGTGCTCGCCACGTGCCGTTCACCTAAAACGTTCTCGCGATAAATCAACTAGTACCCGTGACTTAACAACGAAAAAGGAACAAACGAATCACCGACTCGGCTTTAATCATCGAACGCGAATCTATGAAAAATCCGGGCGCATTTTTACATTTCCCTAACGAAGAAAATTTTTATCGTAATAGCTACATTTTTTTTTAATATTGACGATTATCTCTTACAAAGATTTGGTAAAGCGTAAAAGTCGTTGGTCGTGATTAATGGTTTAGCGACGTCGACGCAGACCTCGATGTCTCGGAGAGCCGCGTACGAGGACAGTTCTATCGTTACGTTGCAGGCGAGCCGATGTCCAAGTGCCTCGGTTTCCTCTTCGGGACGATCGTTCGCTGAGCGAATTCGTGGCTCTAAATCTGGGGACGCGTTCAGCGAAACGATCAGTTCCGCATCCAATCCGGCATCACTGGCTTTCGTCTCTATCGAACAGAAGCGAATCATTTCTGCACGATCGGCGATTGGTCTCTGATTCTCACCTGTGTCTTTGCTCTTCTTCAAAAGAGCTCGTAGTTCTGACAGCTGCTTTTCCGCGGCCGCGTAATCGTAACCCCGCGGATGGAGCGGCGGAGCGACGAACAGACTCGGCTCCGAGCCCAGGTAGCAAGCCTCTAATCGTCCGTCGTCCGACAAAATCACGATCACGCCCTCCAAGTTCTGTAAAGTTCGATATTACACGTATTATCGTCACATGTTCCATGATATCAAGGATATCGTCGGCCACGTGCGAGTCTCTTGCCAATTAACCGGGAATCGGCATCGAGCACTCGGCTCTTCTATCTTCCGGGAAGACAACGACAACCTTGCTCGACGCTGTGCGGTCGGTGATAACGGGAAGATAAGCACGGCACGATAATTGCCGAGGACGCTTGTCTTTCTCCGGTTACCCTTTCTCGCTGATCCATTGTTTCTCGTTCTCGCTAATCGTTGCACTTGTCAAGACTCGTTTCTCCCGAAGCCCTACACGTCGAGACCTGCGCCGGACGATAGGTTCGACTCCTTTTTATCTCTAGATTCATGACTCGGTGTCGTACAGAAAATGACTCGAACCCATCGCGACGCACGGCAAGTCTCATCGCCTCGAGGTCTCGGCATTCAAATCGAAACATGTTGGTCGTATCCGTGGAAGCTCATTTTCGAAGGCTTACCTGAAGCTGAACCCTGGCGACGGTGACGGGCGCGAAAGGCAATTGCGCCGACCACTTGAGCGTGCTGCCCTCGTAAATCATCAGAATGCTCGTGTCGGCGATTACGAGAGCCATCAGGTTCCCGTCCGGTTCTTGCGGAATACCGGAAACCACAGCGAACGATTAGTTTGAAACGCGATTCCGAGTGCTACCCCTGGCAAAAAGTGTTCGATCAAACGTGTTGGATGTAATACGTCATAGTAAACTGCAGTGTACGATATTTAAAATCGATTCGAGACAATTGTTATCCCATCTTCATTTCTCATCGGTTTTCATTCAGTCGTCGAACGAGAACTTCTTGCCAGGCCAGCGATCGGTCGCTCGTAATTACCGACGACGTAAGCGCGAAAGCAAAGCGGCTTGTACTCGAGCCTCTTGGCGTGCTTAATCGAAGCGCAGTTGTCCTTTAGACAGTACAAGTGTCTCTCGCCGAGGACCACGATCCCGACCTCGAAGCTGGTCAAAGCGACTGCCTCGATGCCGAGGACGGCCTCGCCGATGTTGAAAGTCCAATCTGGCTCCAGGCGGCTGGCCGCCGTGCGCTCCTCGCCGACGCCTCCGGCGTCCTCCCTGGTTCTCGTCCATTCCGCCATGCTCTGGTACCTTGGCAACGTGTAATTACGCTGGTTACACTCGGCTCACAATTATTATTCGCGTGAGACCGCGAGATATCTTCACAACTTATTGATACCTACTACGTCGTTAATAGTTAATAATTTATTCGCAAACGGGCAAACGTCCTTTTCACGCGAGACGCGAAATATAATAGTATGGGAGACCTCGATGAGTATTACGAAAGGAAAATACGAACACCGACGTTTCGTTCTATGAAAAAAGAAAAAAGTAATTAAATACGTGGCATCAGCGCGTGCCGAGATTAAAACGATATTGTAATCCCGACTCATTACATTTCAGCCGAAAATAAACACAGACGAAGTACGCATCGCCAGGTGGTGTGTGTCTGTGTGCGCAACTAAAATACGATGAGTCGCGTGTACGTGCCTGTAACACTCTAGAGACCAAGATGAACTCGCGGTAACGAAAAGGTCGTATCGCGAGACGTAGACGATCGGTTCGGCCAGCAGTCTGTTCTTGAGAACCTGGCTGAACGTGTACACCTCCTGCTCGTAAAAAGCGAGCGTGCCGTCCAGAGATTGAACGCAGAGGAAATCCCTGCCGCGGACTCCTCCGAACGGTCCCGTTGTCAGCGAGGCCGGAAACTTGGCCAGTTGGTGCTCGTAAGCGATTTTCAAATCGCAACGATCTCCTGTCGACCGGGTAGCATTTTATTTTTTATTCAAGAGACTCGAAAGAACGACGTTAGAAGAACGCATTTTTTATAACGCAGTTTTTCTGTAATTGCATCGAATTAATGATTCTAATAGCTGCGGGAAACTGAACGATCTCTTCTGACGTGTCTCTGACTCGAATCAATTACGAAACACAAGAGAAAACGTAGAACCGTATTCAGTAGACTCTTCAGCCAGGACCACGTTGTAAACGATCAGCTTCGTCGGTGTTAATACAGCCAGGCACAGATCCTGCGATCCCCTGTAACGTTTAGTCAGTCATACCTTTCCTGTAAACTCGGTTAAATCTCCTCGTGTACTCACGAGACGAATCTACCAGCTCCGATGTCCACGATGCAATCGGCAATACGAGTTTCGATCATCAAATCGGTGGATTTGTAATTAGTAGCCGATTTCGTCTCGTCGTTCCACTCGGACGAGGGACAGTACATTCTTAAATACCCCTCGTGGCTTCCTACCACCAGAATATCCTTTTTCTCTTCTCCGAAGAACGCAGCTGTGCCGAGGCTGTGCCTGTCGAAGGTCTCGTTCGTCCCGCATCTCGTTCGCCACCATTCTTTCGTCTTGAACAACGACATGGTACTTGTACACTGTGCGCGATACCTCGTCGACTCTCTTACACCGTTACCATGGTATCGTTGCTTCAAAACATTCGAAACGGATTAATAGTACGAGCAAAGGAATCGCTTTCTGTCGATCGTTCTGGCTACAAGTTGAAATGCATGTCTGAAATTCTTTAAATAAGCAGTTGTTATCGTATTAAACACGGATGCGATATTCGTAGGAAAAATTTTAACAATAAATAATTTTATTTATTAATCAATTATTGACGAAAAGAAATTTTGTACAGAAATTGTAGGCACTGACGTTCGAAAAAAAAATCTTTTCTTCTACCTCGAATATTTCAGAGAAATTAGAAGGAGGATTGCATAGGACTTTTTTTATATCTGACAACTACAGCTACAACTTTTATCGGAAGTATTTTTCGCTAAGATGAAAAGGATTTTTTGCAATAAACATTTCTCTTGATTATTCTTTGACAAAACATGTGGCAGTGCTTATCTTTATTATCGAATTTGCGTCAGGCGCGACGGCTTTGTTAATTATCGATCTGGCGGACAGATGGCGCGTCATGTCGGGTTTGCAGTTGCGCGTCCACATTTCTTGCATTATTTGCTCGCGTCGTATCACGTTCCGAAGTGGTGTAGTAATCTCTCGATCGTTAAATTCGAACGAATCGAGGAGATTCGATAATATGGAGCCTCAAGACGTTTATTACAACAAGGCGGAGTACGTCGAAACGGTACAGTTCAGACGAAAAGAGAATACGTTAGCAAAGAAGTGAAAATGGGTACACAGGATCTTCCTAACCTCAGTTGCTTTATAATTCGGTCGTTTGACAGGCGTCTGGCAACAAGGTAAGCAGACAGACGGTTCTCTGCGGGTCGCAAAATATCGTATTACACGGGAAAGTGATCGTGCAATCGGACGCTATAATCAGGGGCGATCTGGCGAACGTCCGGACCGGGCGTTATTGCATTATCAGTAAAAATGCGATCATAAGGCCACCGTTTAAAAAATTCAGCAGAGGGTTAGTAAACTGACAGCGTATTAGGTCGAGGAAGCGTTTCGAATGTAAAATGAAACCGTATATCGTCTGTTCAGCGTTGCCTTCTTCCCTCTGACGATGGGCGAGCACGTGTTTGTGGGTGAGAGGGCAGTGGTTAACGCAGCAATCATCGGTTCATACATTTACATAGGGAAAAACGCAGTGATCGTACGTACACACGGATTAGTTCGTTGATTATTTATTCAGTAAGTTCGAAATAAGAGTACCGTGCTTGTTCGATGAATACAGGGAAGGAGGAGCGTACTAAAAGACTGTTGCTACATCGAGGATGGAGCCGTGGTTCCGCCAGAGACCGTGGTGCCTTCGTTCACTCGTTTCGCTGGGAATCCTGCCAAATGCGTCGAGGACTTGCCTGACTGCACCCTCGATCTAATGCTGGAATTCACAAAAAATTATTACCAACACTTTCTACCATCCCGCGTTCAACCTACCCCGCGCGCTATATGTACAGAAAAACAAGTCTCGTTACACTAGCCGATGTTCGTTGAATCTAATCCCGTCGAATCGGTGAGACCGTCGTCGATCTTATCGTTCCGAACCTTGTCCTCGTCTGTCCAAGTTTCTCTCATAATTTTATCACGAAACGACACGATGGGGTCAGAGACGAGCATTGGCTCAATCTTTTTGTACCAAAGAAACTCTCCGAGGAACACGACTACGCTGATCAGCGTTCCACATCCCATCGACATCAACGCGAAATAAGATTCTGTGAATCCGATGCTGATATAACTCATCTGCCCCTCGCATTTGGGCTTCGCCGTGAACAATCGGTACTCAGCGCGATACTTAAGCCCAGATTCGCGTAACAAAAGGGCTCTGAAAATATTCGTTCGTTGAAGGTGATACAGGACATTTTTTCTATCCATTGTTCGACGATTGAACAGTGTGAATTCGGCAAAATGTTTTTGGCCAAGTCTAATAAAATAACAGGTAATTAAAACTTTAAGGAATTTAAAAAATCTTATCCGATATCGTACTACTCCTGGTCAAAAACTTCTTGCTAGAAATAAGAGTAAGAGTTACGTGTTCCTGATCATTTCGGAATACGGTGACCGAGCTTGGATCACCAGAAGCGGATACACTATGTTCAAGAAATCCATCTCCATGATTCCGCATTTCTCCTCTTCTTGGTACGTCTCTTGCATCATTTTGTACACCGCGCTGCATTCCGCATGGAAAGCCACTAGCTCTTGGCGTACACGTCGTGTTCCTTCCTCGATCGAGACCCAGGGACCTGTGCCCTCCGTATCGAGCTTGTGCGCCACGATAGCTTTCCGCACCGGATCTTGAAAGTGCTGCGCGATCGAGTAAATCCTTAAGCGAGATCATTGCGATGGATCAAGCCCAGACAGTACCTTGAAATAGTATCGGTTGTAGACGACGTCCTGAACGATCACTTTTAAAGGGCTGTGGTAGAGATCAGTGGGAGTTTTGATGGAATCGGTGGTCGATCGGACCAGGGCGACGATCATGGCCGTGTAAGCAGCGTACAAGCTCAAAGCTGCTATTAATAGCATCAGGGTGACGATTCTTGGTGAAATACGGTAAGGCTCGTAGGAGTATCCTACATCGAGTCGGTAAAATAATAGTAGTAATAATAATAATAATAATAATGATGAAATCGTCTGGTCTCCCGTGTATTTATATACGACGTATCGTTACATTTTTCGGGATAAATGCGAGCATAGGAAATTCCTCTAGAAATGACGATGATTTTTAAAAAATATTATGTACATAAGTGAGTTACACGTTTAACCGCTCATGGGTTCAATTAACACTATTCGCGTCCGTGAGTTAGTCGTACATATAAGGAACCCGGTGATCATAGTGACTCGTCAAGTGATTTTATTAACGATGTTTTCCGCTTATCTTTACGAGCCGTTCGGCATGTTTTTCGGAGTTATGAGAACGCCTTTCAACAAGCGATTACGACATCGTTTCAAGCTTTTAATTCACACGGCATTTACGATGCTCCGCTCGTCGCTTATATCTAAGCGACGTGGCCGAGTTACCTGACGTTCGAACGTGCACGAGAGACGTTAATATAATTTCTTAGAACGCATCTGCCAGCCTCATGCTTCGATCCTCAGAATCATTTTACGCAACGCGTATTTCTTATTTCGTTAAGTGTAGAACGAAAGAAATGAATATCGAACCTTGTTGCGCGACCGCTCCCAGCACGACCATAAAACAATCGCTGAGCGTGAGCTCCGACGAGTTGAATTGTTTCCAGTACTCCGAGAAACCGCGTTTGTATTCCCACTTGGAGGATAGATACAGCAGGATCACTACTATCAGCAGAAGCACGCCGACCGCTGCCCAGACGGGTCGTTCGAACGGCAGCGTGAATATGTTGCTCACAGTCGACAGCAGCGGTTTACGAAATATAAAAGACGGGCTGCGATGATTCATTCGCTAAATTCAATTTGCCTAACAGACTCATTTCATACTGATTACGAATCTTTATGCAAAATAAAACTCGTAACGTGTCGATTTATAAGAAGGAGTCTTAGTAAGCGTTTTTATGTACTGCATGTGGTCAGTGCAAAAGCTCTGATTGTAACTTCGGTTTAAATGTTTTGCTATAAAAATAGTATCGAAAAATAGTAATTTCAGATACTGTCGATTTGTACATACGACCTGCTCGTGGACAGGGAAAAATTCTACTATAAAGTATGAATGAAACAACATCTTGTTTCAAATCAGGGAAGAGCCTTTACGCCGACCCAATATTTTCTATGAACGCATCAAATCGGCGATCTACCGATTACGTACTTGGTGCGGATGTACAGCTGTACGTAATCGACCACTCCTAAACGTTCTTGGGTAATGTACGCCGCCGTGCCTCCGATATCGATTTCCCGTCGATCCAACATCCCTATCATGCCGTTCCACGACCCATTCGAACTCCGATAGCCCCAAGTGTTCGTCACGCGAAAGCTAAGACTGTCGAAACACAAAATATTTATTGTTGACTATCGCGCGTAAAACGATCGGTAAGATAGTTTTTTTTTTTAATGAAGCGTGAGCGTAGATCATTCGCGTTAATGCGTGTGTCCGTAAACTCACGTTGCGTTCATTCTCTCGGTTATGTATAGCAGATTCGGGTAAGTGGCTTTCGCAACGAGGTCTAATACCTTGTCTTTGTAATCAGTTAAATGGTTGATGGAATCGGGATCGGTCAACTGCAAATGCAACGTCGATTTATCGCCTCGTACAATCTCGGTCATAGATTTTCCGTATCGCAAGCGTTCGTCCTCCGCGGCATCGAAACCCGTATTGTACTTTACTATCATCGATAGAAGTTTCAATGAACAATCTCTGTGCTTTAAGTACAATAATCGATTTTTATCGTTCATTTTGAAAAAGTAAAAATAGATACAGTTTTGTACGATTGGTTACATGTATTTTCAATTTTTGTCCGGTTATCTTATCATTTTATCCGCGTCGAATAAATTGTTTGCACGTGGGATTAGAATGAAGAATTGAAATCGATCTTTTCGGATTGCGAACGCTGCGAGTTGGAAAACGTCGAAGTACCACTAAAGAAGTCGCCATCGGTGTGCCCTGTAAATCTCGCCTTCGTCTGGAGGCCGCGTGAAAATTCGCTGTCCGTAGACCGTCGGTGGCCGTCCAGTTTCCTCGATTTTCCAATATCGGTCGGTGAAACCGACTCGGTCTGTAAATAGAAATTATTTCCGTGGACCCGTCCACCTCGAGCCTTTCGGCCAGAATCACCTCGCTGTCCGGATAAATGGCCATATCCTCGAACGTTTCCTTTATCTTAATCGAGTACGAGTCGCTGATCCGATCGCGAAGCAGAAGCCATTTAATTGGAGCCATAAACATGCCACTCGCGTTCGCCTGACAAGAATAATTACAGAGGCCGATGGCATCTTAGATCGTGATATATGCACTGCGGATTTTTGTGCACAATACAAGATTTATGACGGTCAATCAGGACACTATATGTGTTTCGGATAAAGATTTCTTTCATCATTTTATAAATTTTATTTGTCATCGTTTGTCATACTTTGTACACATTTCATCTGTTTATGCATAAAATCCGCGGTCGAGTGATCAACGTTTTAAGACGCACCACTCGTAGAAGTGGAATCGTGTAATCGCAATCGAGGTCCATCGCGTATAAAATTTGATGATCTCGATTGTCATGTGATCGTTTTACAAACTGGTCAAGACTCCCGTGTATTTCGTGTCCCAATCCGTACGCAGACATCATTTTCGAGATTTCGATCGCTTCGTCTGCAAATCGGACGATACGATCAGTTTATTTAAAAGTACTTCTCATTTATTTTTAATATTCTGTCTGTTAGAGTTCAGCTGAATTGCCAATGTTTCATCATATTTATCAAAACATCATCACTTATTCATATTGTCAAATGTTTGATTAATCACGAAAATGAATTGAACAGAAAATGTGCGTTTTTCGAAGTGCAAACATAATTAAGTCTAAATATGTAGTGCATTTTTCTTTATTTGGATAATAGACATTCTACTGTACTTTGCTCGAACTTTTACCTTGATCGAATTGGCAGACATACAGCGATACTCTAACAGGTGGAAACAAAATCGAGATCGCATCGTGAATCAATTGAACGGACGACGCGTCGAACGCGAACACTCGAGCGTTGATCGTGAAAAGTATAATAAAAACTCGTGTGAGAAGCGACATAGCTCCGAAACGACTAAAACGGTGTAACAGTGAAATCGATGGGAATGCAGTCTTTCTTTTCAAAGACCTGTAATACCGTGGCTTCTGAAATATTTAACGACAGTGTTTCGGGATTCGTTGTGAGCCCATGTCGTCTCCTGTTAAAAAATTATACAACGGATGTCATCGATCGCTTTTGGTCTAAGGTGTAATTTCGCCGTTGCTAGAAACTACGAGCGTAGACACGTGTAATTCCGTGTCGTGGGACACGGAAAGAAACGTTTCAATTTTTCATTAAGAGACGTTATTCGAGATTAGAGAAAATTTGATTCTCAAGGTTCGCGACTGAGAGAAACATTGGCATAAAATAACGATTCGTTTTCTCAATCGATCATTCGGTCAGCCGAGGATAAACGTGAACGATCGGCCGATTAGTTGATTAAGTCTTGCCGCATGATTATCAACAATGATAAGGGATAAAATAATTTGCGAACTTTACGCGACAGGTAGTAAACCTCTGAGACCAATAAAGCTCAGACTTCTCTGATTCTTATCGTTTCATCGTTTAAATACGTATTCAGCTTTTAACCCTTAACGCTCTGACTTTTAATTGCGAATATCGACCGGCAACTCCAATTTATTCTCATCATACTTCGACTTGCAAGGTTTTCAGTCTAATTTTAAATGCTACAGTGACGTATAAATAATAAGATTGAAGTCATTCAAAACAATCTTTATTCATCTCAAGAGTAATATAATTTTTATTACAATATTTATATTAATTATACTTGAGTAGCTTAGGAGACACACTTGGAGTGTTAAGGGTTAACACTATTTCAAATTTTCGCCTAAAATTATCAGCGATTTAATTAATTAATTTAACAACCAGTATAGGAAAAGTCAGAAATTTAATTGAATAAGTATTAAACTAATAATAATAATAATTTTAAGCTAAAATTTGAGGTGTCTTTTGACGCCAGTAAAAATATTATTAATACGTCGTTTTATAAGAAAAATGCATAAAATTTGCAATATATTCATAAGACTTATAGACGGGGTAGTACAAAAATTGTGAAATTCTTTTATTCTATATAACGTTAAGCATTTTTCCTTGGGACTCGATCCAATATCCTTTGTGCAAACGTTAAGCCGATATTAATACAATCGTTTTTTCATTTTCACGAAACAATGCGTAAAAGATGCCGCATCACGTAGTTAATTAAAAATCCATTATCAAAGCTACAGATGATTGACGGGCCGCATTAGAAATTAATTTTCTAGGTGCAAGTACTTATCGGATTCGTCGACAGTAGCCACTGTGAATCCGTAAAGGACGAAGTCGATCTAGTTTGAAGAACCGGGGCTGATTTCTGAAACGCGACTGTGACTAATTATAGATAGACGATACGATGTTACGCGTACGTGAGAAGAGGTTCTCGCGAGTGGAAATCTGACCTTGCACGCTCGTAGCACCTTCGCATCGGTGTATCGCGTGACGAGTTAGTGATTGACACGTGCGTCGAGCCCACCAGTTTATCCTTATCACCGGCTGCTCGTTCGTTGCTCGCCAGGGTAGGTGGTGGTGGATCGCACGAATCCCGGCGTGCATCGAACCACGTCAAACCGCGAGGAAGCTGTTGTTATCTCGATTGTAAATCGGGGATCAGCGCACGCGATTAGACGCGTGATCGAGCTAGGAAAAAATTACATTGCTACCTGCTAATTCTATTGTCTAGAATCTCTGCAGTTTTTCCTCCCTTATCGTCAGACCGGGGGATTTTTATACGAGACCTTTTTCATCAATTAATGCTTGCGACACGTCCGCGGTTTCTGATCTATCGGATATTTTTATGCGTTACATGCATCCTTTGTATTCTCTTATTGTTCCACGAATCCATTAAGTCCAATCTGCGTATCATAATAACTGTAAAAGTCGGTCTCACGCGTGTCGGCGGAATTCTAACTCGACTCTGTGACGCAACCCTCGTTTCACCATTTCTCACCTTCCCACTTTTGTTCATCGTTCGTTGCTTCTAGAAAATTATTCTATCCCGAGACTAAAGGTTTTGCGACGTGATATCGATGATACGATTTTTATTATCGACACGTATTCGTTTCGTTGGTGTTTACGTTTTGGGCGTCGCGGAACGTGGAACGGTTTGACGACCCATTGGTACGAGGTCGAGACCAGCGAGCGAGCACGAACGGCACCGGGAATCGTTGATTCCCATCGTCAACGAGCCGAGGTCTCGTTAATCGTTAAAAGAGACCGTTCGTGCTCGGAATAAACTAGTAGAAGATCGGTGACGCGTAACAAAACTCGATTGACCCGTCCGAGTCTACGTACGAACCAAGTTCAGTGAATCAGATTCACGTCCGATCTGCGTCTACGATTGGAAATGTTCAACCCGACGAGCGAACTCGTCCCGAAATCGTCGATTTTTACGAAATAGAACGTGACGTCAGTTTCAAGGATAAACACGTCAGTTTAAAAGATTAATAATTCCTTTCATCGTTTAAGTATTGCTGTGTAAATAGTTTTATACACGGCGAGTATCCTTTGTGTAAACTTTGCCTGTAGAAATCAAATACGGAGGATAGTTATTTCTGAAACGCAAGTGTTAACGACTAGCGTAAAGACCAAGGAAAGAAGCAAATAGAATGAAAAGTACATAAGCGATGAGTGTTTGATAACTTGGAAATCGAGTGTATCCGTCGCCGTTTTACAAAAGGAATTAGAGTAATCTCGTATGAAAATTTGGCTTAGGAACGAGGAACGTGGTAATTGAATCGTACGTGGCAACGACGAGGAAAAAGCAAAACGAGAGCGACGCATGAAGGAGGATTGTTTATCCGGCAGATATTTTTAAAATCGAACGTTATACGTTTCGCAAAAGGGATTAGAGTAGTTGGTATCTCGTTTAGGTGCGCGTTTATCTGCGGCGCGTAGAGGAGGGACGCGTGATCGGAGACAGAGAAAATTCGTATCGCGTCGCGTAGGGAACAGAGGGCGAAAATGTTTGATTTCTCGCGGGAATCGGATCGGGGACCGCGCCGATACGCGTGGGGCAGGCATGGTGGGGCGGGAAACGCTTGTTCTAATTGGTCAACATGCACTAGGTGTCTGCGGCTAAGTGTCGCGAGTTCGGCAGCCGTGGCCACAGTAGCAACGAGGTGAGCGCGCGAACGAGATCGTCAAGCCGATTTACAGACAGAGACATCCGGACATGGCCACCAACGGCGTCGTCTTGGATCGGAAATCCGACTTGAAGAAACCACCAGAGGTGTTCGAGTCCGAAGTACCGATGCCCTCCGGTGAGTCCTTTCGGCCCTCGAGCCTTTACAAACTTACAGATTATTTCGCTATTTTTCTACGGAGTTAAAAACATCGTGCGATCTTCGAATCGCTAGTCGAACGAACGTAACCAGCCCGAATTTAAGTATCGTTTTCCTTTGCAAAAAATTCGTGTCCGTGTTAATATTTTACTTTATAAATTCCTTGTTCCCGACTTGGAACGTTAATCGTTTAACAACCTGTTATAATGTTTCGACCCTCAGACTTGGTATTAGCATTCAACGATAATCGTAAACTATTCCGGGAAGTTTGAGCGCTCAATCGATTGCAATGCCACAATAGCACGTAAATTGTAAACAAAGGGAAAATTACTTGATCCGCTTAGAGACAAATTGCACGATGATTTAACTCTGTGTCACAGCGACGAATTGATTCGTCAACACGTTCAATTTCACCATACGACAATTGGTTTTAAACGGAAGCGTGGTGTCCCATGATCGAAATGGAATAGACAGAGTAAATCGATATAATGGTTTTCTTGGAAAGTGGGAATATATGGAAACTTATTATCGAAGAATCTTTTATTTACTCGTGTATCGACGACATACATATGAGAATAACGAGCGTCTGGTTTATCGATAATTATTAACATCTAATATACTAAAATTATATGTATTAAAAATAATTATATGATACATGAGGCTTCACTTTCTGGGCGTATATCTAATATAAGTACTTGTCAAGATACGCGCGGACGATAATTAAAAGGTAATTACAGTTAGGCTACTCGAGAACGTGATTGCCCGACACCTTCACCAACGCCTACAAACGATTTTTATATCAGATTCTCCGTACAATAAAATAACGATGATAATTCTTTTAGACAATCCGTAAAAAGTACATCAAAATGAATTTAGAGAATGCATTAATAATTCAATGAGCTTCGTCAAACGTCTGCTATTAAGACAGAAGAACGGTTAATTATCTTATATGAGCTTTGATTCATCTTGTACATACTTGCGGTCGGAGATATGTAATTATCCCTAACAATAAGTAGAATTGGTAATTAATTGCGTTTACGTTCCCGCGTCGAAGGAGAAATTCAACGCGAAACAGACGACCACGTTCACTTTACGTAACGAGAAATTCTGTATTTGCATAACGACCTCTACTATCTAACATCTGGCGTGGCAACTGTCGAAAAAAATTCACCTGAAAGAGAAGCTTGCATTGCCGATTCGTGATTTCTTATCCTCGAGAACCTGTCCTTTCGCGATTCTCAGATGGGTGAAACCGTCGCTGAAACAGAGGCCGCGTTAGAAACGAGGGAACGTAGTCTTTCACTGAAATATATAGTTGCAAGGCGTTCTTTATAGTCGGTGGATATCTAAATTCTTTCGATCACTTAAAGAAGTACGTGACCGATCAGGTGTTCCAGTGTAACACTGTTTTCCACTTGTTGTTTCTCAACGAACTGGAAAGTGATCGGAAATCGTCTGACCGTTCGTCTCGACGATCTCTTTGTGAAAATATTTCTCATTCGATTCTTTCGTGCACAAACATCCGTCGTCTAATTGCAAAACATCCTCTGTAACATACCCCTCGCAGCTCGCGACTTGTTAGCATGCTGCTGCGACTCTCTTCCCATTCTGGAACGGGACGCAAATCCAGGAGAGATAACTATGCACAGGGTGAGTCAGGAATAACAAATAATAATAATAATAATAATAACACTTTATTAACGGGTAGAATTATAATAATAATTAGTACAGTTCTGAGCACCAGAATAAGAAAAATACAATAAGACATCAGAATAATAATAGTAATAAGATAGATAAGATAAAACATCGGAATAATAATAATAGCAATAAAAACAATGTAATGATCCTGCCGAGAGAGAACTATTTCGCACAAACACAAGGATGCGTAATTCACTGATTGTGAGAAATACAAAAATTATATAAAACGTCAGCCACTTTACGTGACCATTCTTATCCGTTCACTCTGTATATAAACTGTAGTGGCTCTCGAATCCAGTCGCGAGTCACTATCTCAATCACGATCGCCTTGACTTTTTCAAGGTTTACGTAGCCTTCTGAAATTAATGAGATCGTAAGTGTCTATTGTATGGAATAAAATGGTCTCGAAATCGTTCACTTCTCGTTAAGAGGTACAACCGTCACGAGAGAACAGACCCGGTTCGCGCAGCTTAGAGATAGTAGGGGTAACCGAATATATAGATCCGAGTAGTAGCAACGATGTGGACAGCATTAGAGAGAAGGAGAGAGAAATGCCTCCAGTGACCGAAAACTGGACTTTGCGCAGGTATGCTCTCTCGTGACGGCGAGTATTGGTTCGAGTTCCACGACCCACTGAACGAGTCTGAATCCTACGTGACAATCTCAAATGCTTGGAGACATAAAACTAATTTCGTGAACTTCGGACATTTCGCTCCGAATAATTTGTCCTTTACTCATACTTTGATAAAACGAAATAGCAATTGTCTTACCTGGAACGCGGAATACCTGACAATTATCTCGACCATTCTTACTCAATTATTCGTCGCGAACCGTTCCATCTGTCCCAACACTCTAGACACGAGCGCGGGTAGACACGTGCTTAATATGAAACGTGTTTGCTAGAGATGCTAGACTAGGAACACTATCTTATCGAAAAATTTCTCTTGTTCCACTTGCGTACAACGATCGAAACTTAAGCGCACGTGATAGAGACCTCTTGAATTTGTTTTCTTTTTTCTAACAGACGGCACACGTGCACCAAATAACCGAGAGACCGTCTGGGACTAGGAAATCCGTGCCTGTTTCGAGGCGCGACTTACGCGGTCGATTAAAATGTTCGTCTGTAAAAAAGCGATACTGACAAGTGCGTAGGCGCTTCATTAATATGCATCGATCTAGTTTTTTTAAACTATGCGGAACCAGCTCGGTCGGACGGGTTCGCGTAACGCGATCGTATCTCTTCTTACGAATTCCGAAGGATATCCGACGACGGTAGACGTAGACGTTCGAGTCTTCCGATGAGGGGGAAAAAAAAAAAGAAAAGTAGGAGAAGAAACGGAGCAATTCGGTCAGAGTTTTCTACTTGTTCCTACTTAGGACTCGCGTTCCGATGAATAATTCATCGGACGTAGACTCTGTAATCGTTGCGTTCTCGGAGCGAGAGGATAAAAGCCGCGCAGCCAATAACAAACAGAGGAAAACCAAGCGGAAACAATCGATCGGTAGATCGCGAATAGTCCCACCACTGCCGATCGCCGTACCGCGTCGCGTAATTCTTCTAACTCGCGTCCTAATCCCGATCGATTCCAGGTAGAAACAGAGTCCCTTCTCTTCTATTAATACTGGTTCAGAACAGTTATTCAATCACGATCTATCTACTTAGAGTTTGATGGAGCACATTTTTATAAAAGTGGCGCGAAGCAAACGTTCGTCGAACGCCGAATCGTCCGCGGGACTTGTTCGAGCGTGGTACATACATGAAACGCGACGACGACGGAAACACGAAAGTAGAAAGTTTCGAAATGGGCGTGTTACGAGAGCCCTACTGATGCCAATTCCCGATGTACGACTCGATTCCTACCGCGCAACGGTTCCGTCAAACGAGTCAACGGATTATGTATTATCGTTGCAACAACGTTACGACGTTACAACATATCGGTTCGAATATTGTTATTATTCGTCGATCACTTTTTCAACTCGATCGTAGATATGTATCTTCAATATGATAATTTTGAAACGCTCTCGAGACGATTTCTTTTTACACGGCGGAATTGAAAATACGTTTATTGATAGTAATGAACGCCGACGCGTTTAATAAGAGTAGATTCCAGTCACGTCCCGCGTGTTTGCATTTAAAATCGGGTCTGTGAAGAAGCGCGAGAATTCTAGCTACGTCCCAATCCGTGTTAGGATCTCTCGTCGTTAGGATTTTTATGCGTCTGTATAAAATGTTCGTAGACAAATCCAGGGTATACTTCGTATTGCCTACTTACTTTGTAGAAAAGTGAGATACCGACATAGGAGTCTCTCGTTTTCGAGGACTCATGGCTGTTCACGGTTCATCGCGAAAACCGTGTATATACACACCGTAGTGTGTACACCTTGACACGAATGATCGGTTCGAAGGGAAAGGAAGGCTCATGAAAGAAAGTGGCAAGGTTCTCAAGGAGCGCGACCTCGAGTCTCGGTCTCATAATTTTCGCGAACTAGCGAATATATACTCCACTCGGAATAGTCTCAATTTCGAGTTCCGTTCGAAGGCTTCCGGCGCATGTCACGGCGCAACGAGATATCACGCGAGCACGTTTCGTGCTCGCTACGGACGTTATTTTCCACTTTGCAAAGTGAATAATGCGTTTATGAAGTTTCCTGTTGTCGCGCACGATATATATACATACTTAAATGTAAATGTAAAGAAGCTCGGTCCCGTGCCGAGAGGAAACGTTCCCGTGTAAGGAGCCGACGATGTTTATTTATTCGCAAGGAAAGAGTACAATTGGACCTGTTCGGATCTGAAAGAAGAGTCGCGACTTGGTATTAACGCGTTAAGTAAGCATCGGCCGAGCGTTTTTTAAACGTTCTCCGAAAACTGCGGGCAGAGGCATACGGCGCGTCGGTAAACGTAAACCCCCATTTAGCCATCGTGCAATCATCCAGAGATCGCGACGCGAATTACCGATGGACGATTCGATCGCCCATCGAATTTCCCGATTCGTCCGACCGTCGATAATAAACTTCGCCTCCGTTGGAGATAAAAAAAATGATCAGTTCAAAGTGCGAGTTTACGAATTGCGCAATGATTCGATTGTTATTTGTTACTTAAGATTGCCGGTCTTAACCGCGCCTTCCGGAAACTATGCTTAGTCATTCGTTTTCCAAAGAAGTTAATAAGATCGCTGTTTGTTCAATCGCGATCGATCGCTGACGAATTCGTTCTGGTTCTATCGCTGGGATAAACAGCGATACGGAAATCTGTGGCAGGTTACAAAATGGTCGATTGTTTAATTACAATTACGCGATCGTCGCACACGTGTACGATATGCAACAATTGTTGGCACGCAGGATCGCCGATTCTATCAATAGCGCGTCGTCGCATCGCGTATCTTTATTTTTGTACGTAACTCGGCGCCGCGGTTGATACGAACTTTGAGTCGTTCCCGGTTATCCTAAATTCATCGATTTGTTCGATGCGATGCCGATCGGGTGAAACGATCGAGAGAGATACAAAAATTAATCGGAGGCGCGGACGACGATCAAGGCTCCTCCGGCGATTTTCAATTGCAATCGTTGTTTTCCGGCGATGGATCAATCGATGACGGTGCATAACTCGCGATTACAGAGACGCTCGCAACATTACGCCATGCGAAATTCGTTCCAATTAATGGAACACCGGCGCTCGACCTTCGGGTTAATCGTCCGACGAGTATTTCGTTAAATAAACGCGACGTGAGCGTCTTTGCGATGATTCAGCCCGCCGACACATGCATACATGCAAACTCACTTATTTCCATCGCGAGAGTCTACGTGAGTTTGCTAATCCCGATAACGGGAAAGAAAAGGGGGCGATAGTCAAGTAATTTTGCGTGTCACCGCGATTCATCGTAATTCCACATTATGACGCGATCTCGCAATTATGACATTTTTAAACGGCGCCGCTCTAAATGATAAGAAAACTTTGAGTCCAAACGTACAAGAATTACTGCGTGATCGAGGGTCGAGGGGGGACCGGATGATCAGCTATCTGGCTGGTCGCAAAGATAAATGACGATTTCTGCGACGCGATAATTTCGCCGTTACGTAATGTTTCGCGGATATTTTTGTCCGAAAACCGTCACTGCTAATTACGGAAACGTGCGGAACGAATGCCGAAGGACCGATTGCGACGCGCGGAATCGGTAGGAGGAGGAAAGATCGATGTTAACAACGAAACATATTTAAACACGGATGTGTTTGAACAAAATCGATTCATTGGAAAGTTTTCAGCACGAATGTGATTTTAAATCGCAGCGCGAACGAGAGTTACGGATTCGCGCGCGATCCTCCGATTGGATGAATCGGGCCGGAACGGCCAGATGGCGCTCGACGCACCGAATTCAAGAAGAAGATTTGCGACACGCGACGACGATTGGTCGAGCCGTTTCGGTGTGTGCGATCGTATGGGAACGAGTGAGTCGCTGCAGGGGAGGAAGAGAGAGAGAGAGAAACGAGCGCGTGTTTGCTCGCACGGGGTTCGTTATTCGTGCTCGTTGCTAATCATTGTTATCGGCATACCACGTAAACGTCGGTCGATTTATAACGCGAAGGAGCCGGCATTAAATGCACGCAGTGACTGAATCGGCCCGGAAGCTGCGTTCCGAGAAAATAATCTTTTTGTGGCTGTCACGTGGTTATCGTCGCCGCCACCGCCGTCGTCGTCTTCGTCATCATCATCATCATCGTCGTTGTGCAAAGCGGTAGACATTCGTCGAACGATCGTGTGTGCGCGCGCGCGCGTGCGTAAATCATTGTCGATTTTCCTGTCTGTCGACCAGTAGCATCGGTGGAGTCGTCTCGTGTTTCCTTGGTAGAAGCGGTAGAAGTGGCGCGCGAGCGTACGTACGCGTGTCATTGCCTCGTCTCGTCTAGTCTCATTTCGCGACTAAGTTCCATCGAACGAACGAGGTCCGGTGCTTGCGACCACGTCCAAATTCGCCGATTTGAGAAACGGTTCGTGGGTGCCTCTGTTCGATCGTGAACGGAGCGTCGGACGTGTGCAATGAGTGGCAGCGGGACGATGAACGGAGAAAACAGAGGACGGAATGGCCACGTGCTCGTGTGGGAGCAGACGGGCTTGGAAGAAGAGGACAGACCCGTGGAGAAACGTAAATGTGAGCTAAATCCCGAAACTAATCTCGATGTTAAAATTCTGCGAATCGTTTCGACTCGAGAGTGGTAGTTCGATCGAAACGAGTTCGCCGGCCGGAGGAACTCTTCGTCGTAGAGTACACGGTGTATCGCATATCCCGTAAAGCGCGCATCGAGCCACGTGCTCGCATCGCCGCTCTCCCTGTTTCTCTCGCTCTTTCGTCCTTTTTCCTTTCCTCGTTCCCTGCCGTTCCTGTTCATACCTGACTGATGCCTGGCATGGCCATTCGTAAAGGGGAAGGGGACAGGTGGAGATTCGCAGAACTCGCTGTTTGCTCACCGACGAGCGTCCCCAACTTTTACATTCAAAAATCGTCACGGGCAAGCACATATTTTACTTTCCGCTGTTCTGACCGTCAACTTTTCGATCTGTGCCTCTATTCCGTTCCCTGACATTCTTGCCCTTTCGAATCGCACGGTCTCTCATGCCCGTTGGCAAAGGTCCTAACGTTTTCCAAGCAGAATGAAGCCGAAAAAATGGCTGTACTATAGTCAGAAGAACGTTTCATTCAAGATACGCATGGATATATTTGTATATGACCCGAGATTCCACTTCTAATGATAGCGATCGCGTGCGCGAGAGGAGCACACGGGCACGCATCGCGTTTACGGTGGTCGATGTCACGTGCGAGAGCTGTCGTCATCGCGTAACTCTCCTTTTCCCTCCCGCTTTTTCGCCCCTTCGTCTCGTTCGTTTTCGTTGCTACTTTACGCGATGTTGATACTTACGTATGCAGCGGTGCTATTTTCCGCCGTCCAACGCGAGCAAGCGCGAACACGTGCTCAATGAATGTTCGACGATTGCCAACCACGCTATGTACTTAGGCCATCGGCGGTTTCAGTGAGTAGGAATTTACACAGTCGCGTCTCACACACGCACACACGGAACTACGGGCGAGCGTTTAATGAAATTATATCTCTCTCCGTGAAAAAATGTACGGTTTACGATCGACGGCGACAGCCCGATGATTTTAAAAAGCGCTAATCGGCCGCGCCTGTGATTCGAGGCCAGTTTCGGTTTATCGATTTAATGTTTCGATTAGAAAATCGTAAAGATTCGAAACGACCCGTGATCTTTTAACAGAGTTATGTCACGAGCGTGCGAGATATCCATTGTACGTATCGAGGTATATCGCGTATCGTACGTAAGTAAAAAAATTTCCAGAGCCGACCGACTGTCGTAGGGTTTAATCAAACGTCGTCCGACCGCTTAACCCGCGACCGAGGATTTACTCTCGGCAAATTACGCTCGTTCGATCGTTGCAACCAGCGTCTAAGAATCACTGCCTACACGCGGGGCGAGAGGAGGACGAGTACAAAGTTCAAATCGAGCGTTACCAAAAAACTTGTCTGTATCGTTTAAACCAGAATCTGGTCGTAATTTGTTTTAGGACTCTTGCGCAATCTATAACGTTCGGCATATCCGAATATCCGTTGAAGCATCGAAACTTTTAAATCCATTTCGATCATACGTTTTTTTTTTTGGGTGGGGAAAGCCAGAACACGTTTACGTTCTGAGGAAGGAATTTATTTGACGGTATTTCTGTACCAGCGAAAAGTATCGGTCGTCAGCTTATGTTCATCCGCGAGGAGGTAATCGTCTCAGAGAAAAACAGCAGTAATTGCATTCCGAAAATAGACCTCGCGTCGCGTCTATTATTACAGCCGTATTATTATTTCAATGTCCATCGACGCGAGAACAATATACTTATAAATAACAGCGAGAACGAGCGCAACAACGTTTCTCGAGTCGGACCGGTGCGGTGAAGCGTTCGCTTCTTCCGGCAATCGAAGAAAACGACCAAATGGGGGTTGGCCGAGAGAGCCTCGCCTCGACCTTGCTCATGGCCATTCTCGATGTATCTCGTCCGTGATTCTCGGTTCGCGGACACCAGCTGTTTGCCTATCTCGGCTGAGCAGCAAATAAATAAATGAGAATGTTCCTCGCTTGTTTGCAGCGCTGATTGGCACGCGCCATATAGTGACCTTCATGCTGTTCCTTGGAATGGCGAACGCTTACGTGATGAGGACGAATATGTCTGTGGCCATTGTGGCGATGGTCAACCATTCGGCAAGTATCGAAGAGCACGATGATGTTACCAACGAATGCGAGTGGGATACGAGCAATACTACATCCGTAAGTGCAATCGTGTACTGCGGCTCGAACTGAGGAGAATCTTTCTTAATTTTGGTTGCACGCTGTACTCGAATAAACTAGATTCTTAAATTTAACAATAATTCTCGTTGTATTGTGCGAGAAGAAAAATGTACTTTTACGAGCTAATCACGTCCTGTTCCAATCCGATCGTATTAATCGTTTATTAATCTTTTCGCAAAATCATTGCCCAAACACATTTACAAGATGTTAACTAAATCTAAAAGAGGATTAACGTTAAGAAAGATCGATATCGAACTGATAATAATATCGACGTCGATGTTGACGTGGTGATAATTCTCCGAAGGAATGCGCGTATGTACCCAGTTGATTGAATTTCGTGTCGTTTGGTTCACCAGGATAAGAGCAGCGACGGCGAATTCGGATGGGACACCAAGAAGCAGGGCTACCTGCTCAGCTCGTTCTTCTATGGCTACGTCATCACGCAGATCCCGTTCGGGATACTCGCGAAGCGTTACGGATCCAAATACTTTCTCGGCATCGGCATGCTGATCAACTCCGTGTTCGGACTGCTGGTACCTCTGTCCGCTCGCGCCGACTACTATTGGCTCATGGCCGTTCGATTCATTCAAGGCCTGGGCGAGGTAAGCGATCTTGAAGCGTCACTCACATTCGTTCTCTCACCCCGTTTTTTCAAACAGCCGACGGCAATTAAGTAAAGACGCGCTTCGAAACAAAAGTCGAAATAGATAACGTGTGTATCTATCTATGCATTAAACGAGGATATAAAAATCCCCTTAAGTGTAAATCTCGTTGAACGCTTTTTGATCGTTCGGGTGTATTTCCTGCCCCTAGGAATGGATTATCCCTATTGCAGGGTCCAATCGTGCCTTGCACGCACGCGTTGCTGGCGAAGTGGATACCGCCGAATGAGCGCAGCAGGATGGGAGCCTTCGTCTACGCCGGTAAGCTCGACGCGACGATACTCTTTCTCTCACCTACGTAGCCCTATCGACCCGTGTGTGGTATGCCGACTCTGGGACCTACCGGGCCGCTTCTTTTCTTCTACCATTATTACCACCCGTGTTACCTGTGTACCTACTGCTATTATTGCTATTCGCTCTTCGTCATCGAACGTTCGAACGGTTCCCTATCTCCTCAATTCTTTCTTGACTCGCCACTCTCGTTCTCCTTAATCGATCTCCTTTTTTGTTTGTCTTCTCGACGTACAGGAGCGCAGTTTGGAACAGTGATCTCCATGCCATTGAGCGGCATTCTATCTGAACACGGTTTCGATGGCGGCTGGCCGTCGATCTTTTACGTGTTCGGAATAGTGGGCACCGTCTGGTGCATAGCGTTTCTCATAATAGTCTATGAGGATCCGGATAGTCACCCTCGTATCGCCGAGGACGAGAAGAAGTACATTCTGAGCGCGCTCTGGGGCAGCGCTGGAGTTTCCGTGAGTACATTCTCCACCCAAACGGTCATTCCATTCCTCTCAAATACGTGTAGTTGATTCAATAACTGGTTCTGCACAGTCTCCTCCTGTGCCTTGGATGTCGATTCTCACTTCGTTACCATTTTGGGCCATTCTGATCGCGCACATGGGCCAGAACTATGGATATGAGATGCTAATGACCGAATTACCAACGTTCATGAAGCAAATTTTACACTTTGACATTCAATCGGTAAAACCTTATCTTGATTCACTTTCTTAACAATTGAACTTTGTACTGCATTCGTTCCGAACAATGATGAACGAAACGATGATACGTTGCTTTTCAGAATGGAACCGTATCTTCCCTTCCCTACTTGGCGATGTGGCTCTTCTCTATGCTGATCTCGCACGTAGCCGACTGGATGATCTCCAGCGGGAGATTCCAGCACACGACAACGAGGAAAATCGTGAACAGCATCGGTCAAATTGCACCCGCCATCGCTCTCGTGGCTGCTTCCTACACAGGCTGCGACACTTGGCTAACGGTGAGCATCTTGACGATCGGCGTCGGTTTAAATGGCGCCATATATTCCGGGTTCAAGGTGAACCATTTGGACATCTCGCCAAGATTTGCCGGTATTTTGATGTCCTTTACCAATTGTCTGGCCAACCTAGCCGGCCTACTGGCGCCCATCGTCGTAGGACACATAATCGTCGGACCGGTAAGTGCCGCCTTCTTTATCTAGTCGTATTCATTGATACCGAATCGTAATCTTACGTTCTCGTTACAAACATACGACGGCGTAATTTCGCAATTGCGATTTTTCTAAACACACCGACGGCCGAACATTACACGTGGCGCGGTGACCTCTAAAATTAAAATTAACTGCACTGACTAATCCTACGCGTGTGTGTTTAACTAGACATGAAATAGGGAGTTTCGATCTACGCAAATATAAAGAACAGATAATACAGGAGAGACAGGGTTACGACACGTGATAAAAACGTTTATTCGACTTGTTGCAGGCGACACAAGCGAAATGGAGGCTCGTGTTCATGATTTCAGCAGGAGTGTACATAGCGTGCTCGTTGTTTTATGTAATATTCGGATCCGGGAAACGGCAGTTCTGGGACAATCCAGAAAATGACGATGATAAACAGCACGAGAAGGAAGGACTGGAGAGTGTCAAGAGTATAACGGAGACGCAGCATTGACCAACAGATCGGACAACTTAGCTTCCGTCTCGTTGCGTCCTCTTGTTCCTCGTTCCTTAAAGAGTTCCCTAAAAACGCGGTTGCCCGATTATGCCTTTCCATGGCCCGTTCCTCTCTCGTCGATCGCGTGTCGCGCCACTCGAGTCGGACCCGATCGTTCGTAGATCGTTGAACGATTGATCGATCTGGCCTGGTCGTGTGGATCGACGCGCATTCTAGAAGCGAGCGACAACGCGTCGCAGACACCGTCGTCGGTGTACAGTAAAACAATAGAAACAAAGAAAAACAGATACCGCGAGGAGGAGGAAAAAGAAGCGAAGGCGCGTACTCTCGTCGAAAAGAAGAGACACGGTCGAGAAAACTACGATTCCTGATTCGTCGAACATCGTCGCCTGGACGAATATATTTTTCTTCCCTTTTCTGCGCACATGACGCGTTTGTTCTTTGCTCTTGTGGCGAGTCAGATCGTGCCCAAATATTTGTGGAGCAAGTGAGACGAGTTAAATCGGATCTCTTCGTGCCTGTATGTCGTCTAAAGACAAACCGAAGAACGACCGACCGAACGAACGTGTTTATGTGCGCGTGTGTGCAAGCAGAGGAGAGAGAGAATGATGATAAGCACGCAAGAAAGGAGAACAGGTAATTGTACGGTTTTCATAGCATCTTCATAACTCGTTTAAAAAACGTGATTTATGACCGAACGCCGTTAATCGTGCCGCGTGTTCGAATGCCTTTTCTCCATACTTTTCTATTGCGTGCGTATGAGCTTCGCCAGCCATTTGGAAAGATCGATCCAAGCTTCCGTCCGATTTGTCCGTGCACCGAATATTTGTTTGCACATCGCGTTGCGCGATAAACGAAGGAAAAAGGAAAGAAAAAAGGGAACGGCAGCGTCCGTTGGTGCGACGGGACGGGCACAAACGTAAGAACAGTATTAGAGCAGATTATCCTCGCGTCTCTGCCGCCTTTAGTCTCCGATTCGTTTATTTGCCGCGACGTTTTATCGCGAGCAACTGCCATTTTGTAATCGTAAAAACCGACGCCGATCGCGGGAAATGCAACACAATTCTGATACAAGACGAAATAATCAATTCCCAATTGAAAGGGGGAACTCCGTCTCTTCCAAATCGTTATAAGCACTCATGATGATGCAATACGATTATGGTTTATAAATATTGTAGATATTTTTACACATAGGTTTCTATCAAGTTGTAGACGTTAGACAACTTATTGCTCCTACTTATTTATGCAACGTGTACAAAGCGGAATGAAAGGATAAGAAAAAGACAGAGAAAACAAAGAGAGAGAGAGAGAGAGAAAGATAGAAGAGTGCGAGTGGATTTGCGTGGATGCAACATCGAGAGAATACGATATGAAAGTAAAAATTCTGAAGAAAGAATATTTATCCGCATAGTGGAATGCATTTTCTTTTTTAATTATTATTGTTGTTATCATTATTATTTTATTATTATTATTATTATTACTATTCTTGTTGGTATTATTACTTTATTAATATTATTGTTTCATTGTCTCGTTCGCTGCCATTCTCATTTTTTATTATAACATTTATTAGTATCATGAGTCATTGTTGTCGTCGTAATCTTCAGTTGTTAAATCATCTTTCTCTCGCGACATAAGCGAGTGCCAAAGCATTGCCCAAATACTTTGCTGTGAAACCAGAACGATCCGAAAGTGCCCCTTTTTCTTGTTTCGTTTCGCCTGCAATTATACTCTCGTACATGCGAGCCGTTATTACGGGTACAAAATGTTGTCGATCGAAACGCACAATTTTGCAAGTTCGCACGAGCAGATCGATCGAGAATACGATTGAAACTTAACGTTCAACTGCTGTGGAATAAGTTCAAGTACGATAAATTTATAAATTAACACAAGTCAGTTTATCTGTTATTAGTCTAACGAACAGACCATCGATGATTAACAGTCGTAAAAACAAAGACAAACGCTTGTTTCACAACTCCGTCGGGGATATATAAAACGAAATACATATTTGATCAATTGCGTAAGCCACTGTATACACATGTAAGTATATACACGCGATGGTTGGTCGCGATAAAATCATCGCGTACCCTCGAGTTTTCTCCGAAACGTGATTAACAGTGGAAATCTTCCGAATTACCGACTACCTTTCCATTCGTTATCGCATACCTTTCCTTCGGCCGACCTCTCCGAATACGATAATTAAGCATTGAACACGTTCCATATCGGAGGAGACATACTTCTCAGAGCCGAGAAAGAACGCTGCGATTTCTATTTACAGACGAACAAGTATACACGTTCAATTATTTCGGGATTTATCTTTAATTCGTATTATGATTAAGATCGACTGAAAGTACCTGCGTCTTGTGATCATCTCGATCTTTAAAATGTGCTTTCGATTTCGCTTCGAATTAATTAAAGAGCTTGAGCGACTTCATCGTTCGAAATAGTGCTCACGTGGCCTGAGGGTAGGATAGTATATTACGCGTCGGATTCGTTCCTATCTTTATATTCTATATTCTGTATTCTGTGTTCTGTGTTCTGTATGTCGCGACAGATTACATGCGTGGAGAGATATGTATACGCGTGTTGCGTGTGTGCTTGATGCGCGGGTTAACGATGGATGATCGCGATATGAAATATCTGTTAGTTGGGAAACTTTAGCCGAACAGTTCCAGCTATGCGTTCAGCGGAATTAAGTGCGAAACGATCGATTTAACGGTGAAATTAATATTTTTTATAAGAGTATTTATGATGACTGTCAATTAAGAAAAATCTGACGCAACTCCAATAGAGACCGTATGAAATTCATGACTTGTTAACGTCCAATATTGCGAGATGCACAACATTATTGTACACACGGGTAAATAAAATGTCGCTCAACGAATACCCGATACTTAAGTCTCCTTCGATTCCTTTCTACCCTTCATCGTTTATTTGAGATGCAGCGTGATTCTGTTCTATACATATTGGCTGGATTCAGAATTATTGCTTATTCTTAAGATCGTCATAAGAATTTGCTAATGTTGCGTGTGTGCTTGATGCGCGGGTTAACGATGGATGATCGCGATATGAAATATCTGTTAGTTGGGAAACTTTAGCCGAACAGTTCCAGCTATGCGTTCAGCGGAATTAAGTGCGAAACGATCGATTTAACGGTGAAATTAATATTTTTTATAAGAGTATTTATGATGACTGTCAATTAAGAAAAATCTGACGCAACTCCAATAGAGACCGTATGAAATTCATGACTTGTTAACGTCCAATATTGCGAGATGCACAACATTATTGTACACACGGGTAAATAAAATGTCGCTCAACGAATACCCGATACTTAAGTCTCCTTCGATTCCTTTCTACCCTTCATCGTTTATTTGAGATGCAGCGTGATTCTGTTCTATACATATTGGCTGGATTCAGAATTATTGCTTATTCTTAAGATCGTCATAAGAATTTGCTATCCCGGTCTATCCCTTGTTTCCAGTCCTTGTCTTGTACTACAAGGAACAGGGACTTAGGCAAATGCTTAAGACGATGTTAAGAATAAACAAAACTACTCTGAATACTAACTATTATCTCGACTTCTAGCGATCCGAATTGGATGAATCAAGGTATTCGTCGGTCCGGTCATTAAGTTTAATCAGCTCGCTATGAACAGGAATATCATGTTCCTGTACTAGGCTTAATCTTCCTCGTTGAGTTCTACTCCTTCAGCGTTAAAAGGCGATCACTAGGCCCTTATGTCAAGAGGCATCAATTGCAAGTTATTTCAATTAGTCTTAAGTGAAAGTGGGTAGATATCAGATTTTTGTATTCTGTAACTTGTTTATAAGTGAAATAAAGATCTTACTAAATATATATCTTATTATCTACTTAATCACCTGTCTATTACTCGTAGAATGACCAACATCCATTCCTTAACGAGAAGTATAACTCGAAATATTAGACCTCATTACCATTAAATTAGTTTGATAAGTACTTTAAATTTAGCCCTGAGAAATTCTTGGAAATAACGTCATCAGCAGGAGTTAGTGCCACCTCCTATTACCTTATGTCCTCCTAATACTTAGTTCAAATTTCGATCAAAACTTTTCTCTCGGAGAATTCTTGGAAATGACGTCATCACCAGGAGTTAGTGCTACCTCCTACCATATTATATTCTCCTAATACAAAGTCCAAAATCGGGCAAAAATTTAGTCAAAATTTTCACTTTGTATTAGGAGAACATAAGATGATAGGAGGTACCACTAACTAATTTAGTGCTACCTCCTTTCACTTTATATTCTCCTAATACAAAGTCAATTTTCCGACAAAAATTTTTTTCTCCGAGAATTCTTGGAAATGACGTGATTAGTAAGACTTAATGCTACCTCCTATGCCATCATATTCTCCTAATACAAAGTCTGATTTGGGCACGATTGGCACCCTTCAGATTTTGTGAAATTTTCGTTTTTTTGCCCATAACTCCTAAACCCTTGGAGATACGGGAAAATTACATAAGACCTTTCTTGTAGAGGACGGCGAGATCTACAATCTCTATATAAAAGTTCTTCGCTAGAGTCTATAATTTACGAGTAATTTGCAAAAAACTGTTTTTTCGTTTTTCGTCAATAACTCCCAAACGGATAGACTTAGGTGGAGGCGTTTATAGGATCGTTTTGTAGAGGACGACGAGGACTACAATTTTCGTATAAAAAGATTAGGCTAGCATTAATATTCAACGAGTTATTTGCAAAAAACGAAAAAACAGTTTTTTGCAAATTACTCGTAAATTATAGATGCTAGCGAAGAACTTTTATATGGAGATTGTAGATCTCGCCGTCCTCTACAAGAAAGGTCCTATGCAATTTTCCCGTATCTCCAAGGGTTTAGGAATTATTGAGGAAAAACGAAATTTTTTGTCAAAAGCGAAAGTGCTTGGCTCCAATATTGCTGCACCAGACAGAAAA
>NW_017176532.1:97927-106114 GCF_001652005.2 Ceratina calcarata | reverse complement strand
GTTTATTATTTTTATAATTTACACCGTTCCTGTATTTTCACATTCCCTTTACATTCAATTTCAATGTAAAATTACATCAGTAACTATTTATCCAGACGTAGGTTAAAGTTGTTTTTATTTTGACGTGTCAAACAGCACAATTCTATAAACGCCTGATCGAGCATTGAAAAGTTGTCCCCTAGGGGAAACTAACACATGCACATAGCTGGCTCAGTTTCGTTTCGTTGTTACTAGTTGTATCACGAGGTCCATGATTCTAAGCTTACTAAAATTCGCGCGTGTTCAGTACATAAATACAAAATATTACTGAATACCGAGAGATCTAAAGACGTATAAAATATGTATAAAATGATAATATAAGCGGTAAGTGTGAAATCAAATTTAAGACTGTACAATTTTAAAGAATTGTTGGTATCCCCAGGTGAGGATGAACTGCGAGCCCGCCGAGTGTAATCACGTGTTCGAAAGTTAAAACGATACTGAAAATGATCATCAGGAAAGCAATCTGGCCTCGCACATTGAGCGATTTCTTTTCTATGAGTTTTATATTAACAATCGTACCAATAATATATTGGTTTGAGCTGTGGGTAGTTTTACCGGCAACATACAAGCATGACTCATTGTCCTACACTTTAAACTTCCTATTTGGAAATTTTATTATGATAAACATCGTCGGGAATTTTACATACACAATATTCTGTGACACGAGCACCAGAAGAGACATTATGCCGATAAGTGCTGCAAACACAAAAGATGGGTGGAGGCTGTGCACTACCTGTGAAACGTTAGCACCCCCGCGCTCGTGGCATTGCCCCACTTGTAATGTATGCATTTTAAAAAGGGACCATCACTGCATCTTCACAGGATGTTGCATCGGTCATTTTAATCATAGATACTTCATTATGCTTCTTTTGTACTTGTTCGTAGCTACAACGTATAGCTTTTATTATAACAATTTCTTTATATGGAGCAGGGTACGCTTCGAATTTCCTATGTCAATTATCAAAATTGTTCTGCCTTTAGCGATATTCGTTTTCGGCTTCGACGGTTCTATCAATCAATTTTATTTACTTCTATACATTGTATCAGTAGTGGGAATGTTGTATACAGGTGTTCTATGCATTTATCATGTCTCTTTAGTGCTTAACGGTAATGTAGCCAATGAGAGTAATAAAAGGATTCGTACGTATGATCTAGGATGGAAACAGAATATAAAGGAAGTGTTCGGTGAAAGATGGTACCTTACGTGGTTACTTCCTTATATAAAATCTCAATTGCCACATAATGGTATTATTTGGACTACGTCAAATTCTTGGCAATGCACGAATCCCAAGAGGAAATAAAGTCTGTACATATTTTTTTATGTTAAACTCATTATTCTTTAGTACACATATTACAAAGCATGTCTTATTAAGTTGACGCAATACATTTAAAAATATGTCTTAAAATGAATTTGAAATCAGACTGTCGTTTACGGATGTTCCCTGACTGGTCACTAACTGATATTTAGTTTCTATTTTTATTGAACAAGATCTAGACATGGAATCATTACGATAGATATGTTCGATGTAATGAAAGTTTCATTATTAAAGTATAGTGACTCCCATTAATATTCGGACGCACTTCAAAATAGAATAATTGTTTTAACACTAGACCTTATAGTTTTAACAATGCGACAATACAAATTTCCCTTTTTTATATTTCTTGCAGAACAATTTCAAAACAGTCATTTCACCGGTGCATCGTAGGTTTAATGTTAATATTCGATCAAACTTCGTTTTAAAAAGTTAACAAATCATTTAATGACATCCGGTTTACGACAGATAAATTGAAGAATTTTTACGTAGCATCTAACTTTTAATAAGCTTTCACCGACTTTTATGAAACTTTATACATGCATATAATTTAGTTATATCTACGAACGGGCTACTTCAAATTTTTCTTCGACACTCTAATAAAAAAGTATAAATATAAAAATCATGTCATTTTCTTTTTTTTTTCGAGACTACCCAACAGAAATTTGTTCAATTTCTGTTACACATACATATAGTAAACTAAGCCTTCTAACATCTTAGAGAAAAGTTGGTTGGCTCAATATGAAAAAAGTTATTCCGTTTTGAAATGTGTTCGAGTCACTGTACATGCATAAGATTGAATTCAGGTTCGACGATTGTCATGTTTATATTAAAAAAAAATTTGTCACTGCAGTATTAATAAATATTAAACGTAACGTAATTGTACATCGATAAGACTAGTTTGAGAACTACTTCTATGTTATACATTATCATTCATTCTACATATTTTCGAGTTTTATGCAATGATGTTAAGACTTCTATCGGATTTTAGATATTTTTTATCCTTAAGCAAATACTATATTGTTAAAAAGTCATGTCACAACCAAAGAAATAATCTCATAAAACAATTATGTCATTGTGTCTTTTCTTCGATCTAATAATCGTAAATATACAACGTTTATAACAAACAAAAATAAATACTATTAGCACGCGATGTAAAATAATTTTAGACTATATAAACTAATAATTGGAATTGTATATCTATCAACATTACATTTTTATAAAAAACAATATGGAACTGAAGTATATACAGTACGTCTGTAAACGTAACTATGCCACCTTTCTTATCAAATTTTTTTATATATATATAATACTAATTAACAGAAATAAAGATCACATTTCGGAATTAAGCTAGCATAAGTTCGTTTCCTGTAAGTTCTTTTTACCGCGAATTTCACGCAGACCAATATAAGTATGATAGCTGACGCGACGTATAATACAACACAAATACTTATGTCAAAGATTGTAAAATCCCAACCGATTTTCTTATTATTTGTATACCTAGTCAATACAAGTCTTTCCTGTCTTATATTCAGTTTGTTACCATTATCCTGCCGTTTGGTTATCGAATCGTGATAATTTATTCCCCTCGAGCTATACTTCGTTTTAAGATAGAGTAAAACATTTTCTTCGTTCCAAGTACCATCCTCGAATCTACAACTTGGACAATGTTCAGTCGCCGGGTATTGAATCTTTTTATGTTGCGGATCCTCTGTATCGTCACCCGACAATCTTGCGTTTACTTCATTGTGAGCCGTCCACAGCCACAAAATACTATCATTAGCGTTAGATACATTGAACATCTTATTCTTCACAGCCATCTGAACGAAATGCTGGGCGCAATCGGCGCATCCGAAGAAGTAACGTATGTAATTGTACATTGCGTCCAATACTTTTCTCGGTTCGTATTCAGCGTCTTTGCTCGAGACAGCGTAATTGACTACTAACGTGTGAAACATGGTCCACAGGCCACACGGATATCCGCGATATTCTTCTTTACTTCCTTTACATCCTATCCATTTCGAAGGTCCGGAATATACCGGCGACATTTCCTCTTCCATCGACTTGACTATTTGACTGAATTCCTCTCCAGTAATACTATCTCTTTTCTTGACAATATCTCTGATCGTTTCTAGAAAAATGTTTCCGTACCTCAGAGGGAAATGTTCGGCTAACACGTTTAAATATTTCTTCAACGCGTTCATCTTGTCGTTGCCGATTGTCTTATGTATCGGGATTTCGTGAGAGATCGAATATCTGAGCGCGTTTTCCAGATCGAGTTGATACAAATGATCAGAAGTTACTTCAGTATTCTCTGGCTTTTCTGTCGCCGGCAATAACTTCGAATTATTAGCGATTGATTTATGAATATCGTTTTCTGTAGAATGAACTTTATCAGTACTTTCCTCGTGAAGTGTCTCGCCTTTCGATAACACGAACTCCTTGATGGTATCATAAACTCCCTCTCTCGTAGGTACTTTTATTTTAAGAAATCTCTGCGTTTCGTTCCGGCCGAAAGCTATCAAGCTTGGAAAATTGGTAACTTTATTCGTCTCACATAGCAATTCATTCTCAGGCAACACTCTCCTTATTTGTATCACCTTAATCTTGTGCATGTCTAATATAACTTCTGCTCCCAAACGTGAATCGGTTCTCTCGAATAGCAGGAAGAAATACTTAATGGTACTCGGTACTGATTTCCAAATATTTGTTGTTTCATAACTTCTACAATATCAGACATTGTCAAACTCATTTGTTATTTACGAGAGTGGATACAAAAGCGAATTAATTCTATACCTGTATGGTGCTATATTAGGCCAGGAAATACCCCTTCCCTCTTGCTGTTCCCTTTCTAACAAGTCTATTAAACTGTGTCTAAGTTTGTCGACAGTGTCATACTTCTCCATAACTAATCCTAATGATGGCAAATGGGCATTCACGGAAAAGTACTTGAGCATCGGGTAATGCATAATTTCGTATTCGCGGCAAATTGGATTATTATCATCGTCCGCACAATCTATTGCAGCAACCACCACAATGTCTTTCCATACTAAAAAGAAAACATGATTCATACCAATTATGTATAAAACATAATAATAATGTATTGAAAATATTTGAACTTGTGACATGTAGTTGATAATATAAGGATAGAGTAAGAACGAAGACACAATGAGAAGTAAACAAGATAAGTCTTGACATAATTTTGAAATGATTAGCAAAACTCGGGCTTACTTACCGTGAACGTCACTGGCGAATTCTTTCCACATTGGCGCGAATCGGAGACAGAATCCACACCAGCTATTATAAAATTCGACTAACCAACCCTTCTTGTCTCCGTATACGGAGGACTTAAAATTAGTAACATTTAAAATGACGACGTTATCACTGGCATTGTACAATCCTTGCGTAGGAATCTGGCTTTGATACGGTTCCTTTAACGTGGCGGCGTCACAATTTAGTGCTATTGTACCGATTAACCATAATTTCAATATCAAACTGACATTGAGCCGATCCATTGTTTTCGTCTTCTCGGCCATCTACACCGTCTACACCTATCTACACTCTACAGCCACTACAGCGGTACAGCCGTCTATATTAGATTACACCAGCTTCTATCCACTTGTGCCAACAACGAAGTCAAGAAGAAATGCACCGACTCCACGTTTTTATGTCAGCACTCTCGATTAGTCTCGATTCGATATGCATATAAACGCAATTTCACGCTTCAACAGGTTTTCATGAGAACACGACGTTCATGTAGCGCGTTTATTCAAATACAAATTGATACACATGCAGAGAGACAGAAACTGATGATACTGATAGGCTTTGCAAATTATTAAACTAAGGAAACACTTTCGTATGGTTTCTATTAATCAAAAAGCGTTCTTTTCTATTACGAAACTTACAATCGCAGTACTTAAACACACTTAAAAAACCAGTGGATTTAATTTGCGAAGAACGAACAAATGACTGATTACAAAAATTCAAAAAGAATGTATAATAGTACTTTACATCGCACGATATACATCGAATGTTAGGTAAATATGCATTTATTTAGAAAAAAACCACTTGTTTATTAGTTGTCTCAATAGGAATTGCCGCTGCTTAGTTCCTGTACAAAATGAAAACGGTAGGATATCACCCTTAGGGGTAAGCAGGAGGTTTTGGGATGGTGGAGGGAATAGGGACGAAGGTATGTACGTTTATTTTATTTGATAACACCTAATTTACGGATATATCATCATTGAACCAAACCAACTGATAAAGAATATGATCGGTATAAACCTTGAAGCACCTTACGCTCTTCCCTACTTAGAAAAGACTTTCTCTTCTTGAATTCATTTTCTGACAACACGTTCGACCAGGTTTCACCCCCAACCACTGGCTTCTTGTCCAGGTCGCGGGGGCCTGACGAGCAACGATTTTCTTACTGTCTTCAGGCTTGCGTTTTAAACGAAGTGTGCTTGCAGTTCTTCTAGGCTTGAGACTTCTCAGCCGGTAAGGAATGCGATTTGGATCATATTCTTTGTCACAAGCGCGAATAAACCTTCGGATCTTCGAAATTCAGAGCAAGACAAACATCTTCAGATAATCTTGTCTTCGACTTTTCAAAACTTTTCATTTTTTCAGAGCGAAACTTCAAACTTCCCTCTATCATCCAATACCTCTTGATTCAAAACCTTATAAACAAACAAACAAGTTAGAGAACTTACTTCTATTTGTAAGTTTATTAATTTTTTTTTGTTTCGTTCGTTTTCTGTGTACGGTACTATGTGATTCGTTTTCTTTCCTTTCTTTTATGCAAAAACAACAATTAGCAACATGTACCACATTTTGTCCTGATTCGTCTTATGTTTTTTACTTTTTTTACCAGTGATATTCAAATTCCATACGGCTGGAATACAACTCTTAAGGAAAAACTAGTAAAGTGTCAAAGGAAAAAAAAAGAAAACTTAATTATATTCCAACCTTCACATCGCGATTATTACAATAGGTAAACCTTATTTTCATAACACGAGGTTTTTCTCTTTTTTTAGGAAGCAATAGTGACAATACGAAAATAAGGTTTTTTTCGCGTCCATTCAAACCTTACTGTTTCATGCAAAGAATATACTACACTCTATTGCACTTTAAAATATCTCATTAATTGATATTGTACAATATGATTTAAATGCCGTATATTAATTGCATATATTTGCAGTATTATGTAAGGTAAGAATAGTGATAAGAATGTAGCGTTCACATTCTTTCTTTTGACCCGGTACAGTATTGTTAGAAGAAATTTGAGGTCAAAGGGTCAAGTCACACAAATGGTCTCCCAAACACCTGGCCTCTCGCATCACACTCGTGTCACTTAATATCGACCTGAAATTCATTAAGCAACAAAAACTATGATTGTTTGACCCATGGTTACGGGTTACACTTAGTTACTACCGTACGATTTATTGGATGCATTCCTTGATGCTCCTGTCTTCCATTCTTGCTAATTTATCTACTTTTTTGTGTCTGAACATCTTTTCATTGAGATTAAATATAAGCGGTCTACGAAAATATGAATCTAAATGAAAAACTGCTGAAATAACTTCCGTATGCACCGGAATTAATGTTACTTTAAATCTGAAGTGCATGCACTTCGCGATTTTCGCGTTACAGCATTTAAAATTTTCAATGTAACTCCCTCTCCTCTTTTTCTTGCGTATCTTCATTCATTTTAAAAATGTACAAATTGTTACTGCATGATTTTACGATATTTCACTGAATTATGTCGTTTACCGGCCATGACATCGCGAATATTTAAATCCCACATTTCCAACAGAATATTTAAACTCACGTTTTTACATTATTGCCTTTTGAAGTCCTGTATAAATGAAGAATGTTTCGTGTGCTACTTGCACGTTAATATATGTGATTAACGTGTGTTCAATGGTTTTAATTTTCTCTAGGAGTACATAGTACTTTAATACTTTCGAAAATCTTAAGTATGAGTTTCTCGGCGAATTATACAATATCAAATCAATGAGCATTCATTATTTGTTGATATTATGTTACTATTTGTTAATATTATTTTATACGAGACACATATCTGTGTAGACAGCTTATATTAGATGGTGAAGGAATAGAAAGAATAGACTTACGTGGTGAGTAAGAGCGTGAACGAGATCTGTCATAACGTGAACGACGGCGACTGTAATACGGGCTAGGTGAACGTCGATAACTTCCTCTGTAACTGCTGCTTTGTAAGGAATGACCACAATTTACCCTTCACAATTCTTATGAATCATGATAAAAAGCATTAAATTGTCCCAAAAGTTTTTCTCGCGATCTCCACCTCATTATTAGGCAACTTGATTTGATTTGAATTGATGTAAACGTACAACCTGGCCGGTTTGTTGTTGATATCATGGTCATCGGTCGTCTTCTAGCTTTCCAAGAGCACATTCCGTTCGAAATAAAGTAAATCTAAGACCTTCCTGTGAATCTTGAAAAATGGAAGGTCAAAAACAAATTTACGACATGCGATGTTGCGATGTTTAAAAAAAAAAAAAAGGAACAGTGCTAAGGATATTGCACATTTTGATTTATATCGTTTATGGGGATCGCATTGTCACTGTTCAAACTGTACACAATTGGTTTAGAAGATTCAAGGCCGGAGATTTTAATCTCGAAGACAAATATTGCAGGCGTTGACTATTCAACACAGATATGGGTCTTATCAAGATTTTAGTTAAGGATGTATTGGCTATACAATCAATCCCAATAGTTTATGTACTTTAGAAACGCATTTTTTAAAAAGAAATCAGACGTCGAAAGAACATTGCTAATAATAAACAAC
>NW_017176532.1:96273-96562 GCF_001652005.2 Ceratina calcarata | reverse complement strand
TTCTTCGCTAGTATTAATAGTTTACGAGTAATTTGTGAAAAACTGTTTTTTCGTTTTTTGTAAATTACTCGTGAACTATTGTAGCTAGGGAAAAACTTTTATATTGAAATTGTAGATCTCATCGTCCTCTACGTGAAAGGTCGTATGCAATTTTCTCGTTGGACCAACGGTTTAGGAGTAATTAAGAAAAAACGCAATTTTTTTCCAAAAGTTCGCCGTTTTGACGCTGGGATGGTCGGATGTTGTCAACATCAATAAAATGCCAAATAATCATACGTAACTCGTTAAA
>NW_017176532.1:93733-94487 GCF_001652005.2 Ceratina calcarata | reverse complement strand
GCTTATATTAGATGGTGAAGGAATAGAAAGAATAGACTTACGTGGTGAGTAAGAGCGTGAACGAGATCTGTCATAACGTGAACGACGGCGACTGTAATACGGGCTAGGTGAACGTCGATAACTTCCTCTGTAACTGCTGCTTTGTAAGGAATGACCACAATTTACCCTTCACAATTCTTATGAATCATGATAAAAAGCATTAAATTGTCCCAAAAGTTTTTCTCGCGATCTCCACCTCATTATTAGGCAACTTGATTTGATTTGAATTGATGTAAACGTACAACCTGGCCGGTTTGTTGTTGATATCATGGTCATCGGTCGTCTTCTAGCTTTCCAAGAGCACATTCCGTTCGAAATAAAGTAAATCTAAGACCTTCCTGTGAATCTTGAAAAATGGAAGGTCAAAAACAAATTTACGACATGCGATGTTGCGATGTTTAAAAAAAAAAAAAAGGAACAGTGCTAAGGATATTGCACATTTTGATTTATATCGTTTATGGGGATCGCATTGTCACTGTTCAAACTGTACACAATTGGTTTAGAAGATTCAAGGCCGGAGATTTTAATCTCGAAGACAAATATTGCAGGCGTTGACTATTCAACACAGATATGGGTCTTATCAAGATTTTAGTTAAGGATGTATTGGCTATACAATCAATCCCAATAGTTTATGTACTTTAGAAACGCATTTTTTAAAAAGAAATCAGACGTCGAAAGAACATTGCTAATAATAAACAACAAAAAAAAAAATTTT
>NW_017176532.1:69499-93690 GCF_001652005.2 Ceratina calcarata | reverse complement strand
TGTTCTTCCGACGTCTGATTTCTTTATAATTATAGGAAATGCGTTTTTCTAAGGTACATAAACTTTTGGGATTGACTGTATAGCCAATACATCCTTATGACAAGCCACGATACGTGAAATAGCAGAAGCATTAAACGCTTCCTGAACGACGGTTCATAATCATTTAATAATATTTGGATGTATGAATCGCTGTGCGCATAAAATATTCCCTAACAGAAGATTAATTAAGAACTTAAGAATATTTCGGTAATTATTAATTTTAACCCCTCATTGGTATATATATCAGAATCTGGGGCTTTATTGAATAAGTTAACCGTCACGTCACGATAAAAAAGCAAAGAAAGAAGAAAAAAGATCATAGCATCGCATGTTCCCCTGGAAGTCATGCAACATTTGTTTAAAAATTTTTATTATACAATGAATGCCTCACGAGTTATTCGAAGCCGTCATGTTAGGAGACTTTGTATAATTCAATGATATTATACAAAATGTAAAATATTCTACATCTAATGTTTAGCAAGAAAAGAACTTTTGGGACAACTTGATAAAATAAAATACTGAAATAGCTTACTCTCTCCTCCTGGGCCCGTCCCATCTCTCGTGTAGATGTGTAGGTTTCCCCATATAAATTCCTGGAGTCGGCGTATGAGCCCGCTGTGTAATTGAAAAATCTACCCTTATCCTTCGTCCATCAATTTCCATTCCTGTGCATTGTTCTTTCGCTACTTTAGCATCTTCAGATGATTCGAAATATACAAAACAGAATCCTCTGGAACGTCCAGTCTGAAATACAACAATGCACAGTTATAATTGAGTAAAAATGATGCAAGGTTAGAGATTAGCATTCGACTTCTTGTCTATGTGGATCAAAATGTAACCAGAGGCCTTTAACGTATCACGTGTACTTAACCGTGAACGTTCTAAATCTCTGGTATAAATTAATCTACCCTTTTCCTAAAAATAACTCAGGGATTACAATCATCAATAATAAATCGACTTTATTATCGAAATGAAATAACGAATTTTGTGATATATAAAATTGTACGTACCTTTGCGTCGATTACGACTTGCACACGTTCGACAGGTCCATATTTAGAAAAGATATGATGTATTTGTTGCTCAGTTGTAAAAATAGAAAGACCAAATACGCCTAAGCATCTGGAAGGACAAGGGTTGTCCCTGTTTCCGACGTGTCGTCGCCGAGACGACATCGGGCTACGGGAGTGTGAACGGTAGATGATTCTGTCCCGTTCCCGAGAGTAACGGGAACGGGAATATGAACGAGATCTGCTTCGAGAATATCGCCCACCCCTGTAAGGAGAACGACTACGACTGCGACTACTACCGCGATGACCTGCACTGGTATACTTGCTGCTGCGATATGATTTTCTTCCCCTAGATACCGATCGGCTTCTCGATCTTGAATATTCTTTCAATGGTCGGTGAGATTCTTTGCGTTCTCGCGATTTTCGCGATCTTGAATGTGACCGCGAGTCCCTTAAACCTCCGTCCGCCGTTCTTGGCCTTCTAGGGCTCGCGCTGCGGCTACCGCTTCGCTGCAAGTGCAAGCATAACATAATGTAATTCAGTGTTCTTTTATTCCCTTTTCTGTTGGATAGATAAAATAACATAGTTTACATTATAGAAAGAATAATGTGATCTCGCTGCAAATTGATAGTCATGTAAAATGGAACTATCACATAACTGACGTAATTACAAAACTATGTATCTGCTTTTTCTTTTTAGAAAATTAGCAAACCTCGTGAACCAAAAATCTTTGCTATAAATGTACTATGCCTTTTTTCACAATATTGCAACCATGCATCACTGAATGGGACGGTTAATGTATTACACTTACTTGAATCTTTACAAAAGAGACCATTTAAAATTATTATCAAAGATAACGTGTGCAAAAAAACTACATTGACAATCAAACGTTTGTACTTAGCTCAATTTTACACTACGACCGAGAATTACAAGCCAACTGTCTGTATTAGATCAGCAGAAAATCCCAAATCATATGAACTGTCAATACAATTGTTATAAAGTACTATTAACGAAACAAAATATAACTCAAGCAATTTTGTTTTCATTTCAAACAAATTCGTGATGTATTTAAAATATCAATGAATGATATGCCAAAATGGCAAATGGTTAATGGAAAATGATTATAGAAAGAATTTCTACAGATTACTTAATAAAAAATAGCATTCAAAAGCAGAATATTCGTTTAAGCCTGAGGAGGGGAAAGCTTAACCTTTTAATTCAATATTAAGACATTGCATTTACAATGAGAATTAGCTATACAAGAATAGAGAAACGATAGTAATATATAATTAAGACTAATTTGGATGAATTATTAAACGCTTGAAAGCGCGGAAAGTGTAGTAGAGTCGTAATATGTACGAAAAACAGTTAAACGCTGTTGGATCGATAATGGCTGTGGTCGGCCGCATGCCGTTGCGGCTTCGGTGTACAAAAAATTACACATAGAATTGTCGTTTACACTAGAAAACTATAAGAATTACCTCAATGTCACTCATTGTGAAACTCGAACCATCAATAAATAACGTAGAATGTAGCAAAAAGCAGGAAAAACGTTTGGAATAATGAGCTGTAGCGTCACTATCCAATAATGGCGTACCAATCTTTGGATCGTTTCAGCGGGCAACAACCGGAAATGATCAGCGAAACATACCAACATCCGGTGTTGCCAAGAGACGATAGTTAAATTTGAAAATATATATATATAGTGAGTGTCGCTTGAAATACGTTAAATTAAACATAAAACGATATTTAACATTGCTGTATTTACAGTAGTTCACTCAGTGAACTTCACTGATACATAAAATGCGAATTCATTTCATATTATAAAATTAAATTAAAATGTTATAGTATATTACATAACATACTGAATATTATAATTTCGTAATAGTCTAATTTACATTATTATAATGAGGTACTATTCGTATTATTTATTATATATTATCATTAAATATAAATCATTCTTTTATATTTATTTCTTCTCTACATTATCTTTCTATATATATTTAATATTCGAATAATAAATACCAGGGTTCTGAATTGATTAAAGTCAAATTGATGTTGCAAATATTTTTTAATCCTGACTGGTATGCTTACGTTTTGAAATTTTACTTTAAGAATTGAATAGAATTGAACATCTGTTTCGATGAGACCGCCAATAATGCACCTGCGCAGAACGGTGTGCGTGGTTCTGCGTCTAGAAAAGCTGGTCACATCGCGTACTGCGGCAGAGCCAGAAACGAGGAAGATTCTCCGGTAGTCAGCAAACCATTTTTCTGTCGTTAAACGGATCAAGCTTTTTGTGAAACTTGGATCGATCACAAAAAGCGGGATTCGCTTTTCGCATAGGAATTGGCCTGTCAGGGAGGCAGATCATTTGTACAGATCGTTCAAAAATTGTGAGTAAAAATTGGTGACTTTCCCCGATTTTCTGTAGCGGACGATATTGTCGACCGGTTCGTTCCTGTACAGCGTTCCCCTCGCCGTCGTTTTAAATAGAACCTTCGCCAACGACGTACGCCGTTATTGGTTCTCTCCTTGATCGAGTCATAACAAGATTTCGCCTCAGTGTTTTTATTATTGAATTTTCTACGCTTCGCGTACTAGAATTAATCAATGAATTTTATAACAATCATGGCCGCCAACCGGTTTTCCTGCCGTTTTATATTCTACACACTTTCTGTTCGTCAATAAGCTCGCTAAAACATTTTTAGAATTTTATCATCGTGTCGATTACAGTTCCAACATGTTAGTATCGTCTCGTATTGTTTTACTTTTCACAGTACTCTAATGTAGGAAAGTGCAGTGGTGAAATGTCGAGTTCAATTAACGTGATTTTCAACAAATTCTATTTATTCATCACGTGAATATTTTTCAAAAATTGCTCTACATTCTCGAGGATTGATTTCAAAATTAACTGATAAAAAAGTAGATTGTCATACCTTTGGTGTTTACAGATATTTTTATCATCAATGAATCTTTATGTACTAATGGGAATTTTATGATTTAGAACTCGTAGTAAGATTAGATAAATAATCTTTCAGTACGATACAATCCACAGTTAAATAAAGAATTAAACATACATGTCAATTACATGTATGTATATATATATGTATACAAGTACTCATATAAGTTTTATAAGCTATAAATAAGATTGATTAGTACAGTGCAGATCTTAAAACATTTATAGGAAACAATGAAATGAATTCATTCCTGATTGAAATTTCTTTTATCGTGTAAGCACTGCAATATGCATTCACTTGTGAGATTTTCTATATTTTTTTGCATTATACCCAGCTATTTTCTACAACTAGATGTATAAAATCCTCATTAGTACAGAACTCACGAAATTCATTATGTTTTTAAGTGTAAACTAATTATAGATTCATAATAATGAATAAGTTTTCTTAGAACTTGTTTTAATTATAGGTCACAAAAATGGAAGAAATGCATCAACCACAACAGGTTGGGCCTAATGCAATGGCCAGTGTAGGTGTCGTTTCGAACCATTCGAATAACGTTAATCGGCGTAAAAGAGTTCGATTGTCGTTACACAATTTGATAATGGAAAAACTTCCGATAAGTGAGGCCGCTCAATTGGAGATGAAGTCAATGCCGAACAAAACGCCAGTTTCTATTCTTCAGGAATTGCTTTCTCGTAGGGGCACGACACCAAAGTATGAGTTAATACAAGTTGAAGGTGCTATCCACGAGCCTATTTTCCGTTACCGCGTCACCGTTGCTGACATTATTGGTTTGTATTTAATTTTGATAACTCACTGATATTTTAGTTATTAATACTATAAGGAACGTTATTAACAAACTACGGGTCCCTTACGTAAATTAAACCATTTGTCAATGTAGTAAATGAATCTGAATAGGAATTTCTTTTGTATTTGAAAAATCATAATATGCATTTCATACTTGACATTTCGTGTGTTCTTGGACATTGGACGAACTTTGTATAATTCTTTAAATGCATAAAATGTGCAATCTAATTATTAAGTCGATTTTATCATCTAGTAGACTTAATTTTATGTTTACCATGTTATAAAACGCGAATGGTGATTAATAAACGCATTACAATTGAAGCAGACCTAATGGTTTCAGCAATGGGGACTGGGAAATCAAAGAAAGAAGCGAAGCACGCTGCTGCTAGAGCTGTACTGGATAAACTGTGCAGACTAAATAGTGAATCACCGGACTCTCCGCTACAAAATAACATACCAGAGTAATAATAATGAATATATATATCTTTTCATACACTATTACGCATGTACCCCAATGTAATTATCCTTATCTTACGTCAATGCAGTAGTTCTGAGAGCTTGCAAGAGTTGCCAGGATACGGCGAAGAAAAAATAATTACAAACCCGATTGGAGCGTTACAAGAAATGTGCATGTCGCGTCACTGGCCTCCACCAAAGTATACAATAGAAAATGAAGAAGGTTTGCCGCACGAAAGGCAATTCACGATCGTCTGTTCGATTTTAAAATATCGCGAAGTTGGACAAGGGAAAAGCAAGAAAGTCGCGAAGAGACATGCGGCCCATAAAATGTGGCAAGCTTTGCACGATATGAATAATGAAAACCCAAATTTAGACGACGACGAGGTAACAACAGATTTCTTATATTTTTTTTTTAATTAAGTTTTTACTTGAATTTAAATGCCATATTTATACGTGGCTGTATGAAACACAATTTAACACGTTACCCGCTTAAACTGTGTACTCGTATGTGTCTTTTTGTGTATGTGTGTGTACGATCAGTGAAGTGGAAGCGATTTGGTACTGCAGGCAGTATTTACAAAATGTAAGCTACCTTTCTGATCACCATGAATCTATAACGGATGATTGTTCAAATTTCGAGTCTATAACTTGTGTGTATATAGGATTTTATTTTAAGTTATTTACACAGCAGCGTATTAATTCTCCGGTAACGCGCTTGGATCAATTCCACTTCATTGTGTTCGTAAGCCCAATCATTGGCGATCTTCCTCCAATGATGAGCATGTAATTAAATGTTTCTCTATATTAATTGTCCGTTATAGGTTTTGCAAAGAAATGCAAACATGAGTGCCCATTACGCTGATTTGAAGGGTAGCAAAATTTCAACACTAACTACTATTCATAGTCTTAAGGTTTCACAATTTCATAAAACTCTGAAGTCGTCCAGCGGCGTTAAACTGTTTGAATTGCAGGTTCGTTGTGTAATAAATCGGAACATATATTATTTTAAAATGCTATTTCGATTTGTATGTGCAAAGATGTTATATTAAAATTCGTCTATTGTCAATTTTTGTTACAGAACACTTGTTTGAATGATGGCGACGTGAATTTGGTACAATTTTTGCAAGAAATTGCCTCGGAACAGCAATTCGAAGTGACTTATGTTGACATTGAAGAGAAGTCTATCAGCGGTAAGTTGTTAATATTTATTCATTTTTCTGTAAGCACCAGATCCATGGGTACGTCGTATTCAGACGTGGGAACGTCGTCCCGTAATTGTTCATTAAATGCTATTCCAATTAAATGTGGTTTTGTTTGTTGTTTCTCCAGACAAGATTTTAGATATTTGTCGTAGTAACCCATCCCATGTCCCAAGCGTTTTCCTGATTGGTAATTCATTAGTTAGTTTAATAAGAACTTATTCATTTGGATTTACAGTGAATTCCATAAATATTCGTACACGTTTCACATGCTCATCCTAGCCCCTTAAGTCCAATATTGAAAAAATTCAATTTTGAACCGTGTACGAAAGTTTATGGGCTTAACTGTATTGTATAAATCAAATTTTACTTACCACTGGCAGTAAACGCAACGCCTGGTACAACTACTAAATCCAGTCCACCTAACGCATGATTTTTTATTAGTTTTATTAGTTATTAAAAAAGAGTTCTTATTCTAAAAGAATAATTTAAAAACAAGGCTGCGGACTTTCTGCATCCATAGAAAAATTAGATATGCAGAAAATATAAAAGATGCATGCAATATGGAAAGGTATGAAGAATGTAAAATATATAATACACATCATTAATTTTAGAGAAGGAAAAAATTTTCAATCTATATTTAACTTTGTAAATTGACAACACGAATGTTTTATTTTTCATACAAATTCGTAGTCTATTAATAACTTACCATTCTCTAATGGATTCTCTCTAGATTCATTAAATTTTGGTTGTTTGATGTTCCATTTAGTTAACGGGAGTTTCTCATAATCCTCTATGGATAGTAACTTGACCATTTTCATTTCCCCTCCTTTATACGTAGGAACAAATACTTCTTTTTTTGTATCAAACATATATTTTAATATCTGTGTTGTATCGATTTCATCTTCCGTGCTCAAATATATGGAGACTCGTTTACTTTTTTGAAATAATGGCAGAGAACGGAGCTGTCCATTGGAATAAAATTGTTAGTCGAATAGTTTCCAATTTAAAAAGTTTAACCCTAACCTCTCGCACACATATTGGATTTAAATTATTTAACACTGACTTTTTCAAACACCTTCTTGGACTGCTTTTGTCGCTCCTCGATAGTAATTTGTTTAATCACGTCTTTGACCTTCTTGCGCAGAGCAGCTTTTGCCAGATTTAGACTATTCATTATGCACCTCTTCCTGAATGCTCTGCAAAAAGGACTTTTGCTTTCAAGTTTGATGTACTTCCTTGAAAAAATGTTTAAATCTCTAAAAGCTATATAAAAGAATTTTTTCACTTTTGTTTTATTTAGTATTTATTTTAGTGTAATTTATGTTAAAAATATTTATGTATTACGTATTTTATATTATGTGTAATTTACTTGATAATGAAACTCAACTATTTTGCGCAGCCTTATATTTGTTTCGTACGTATATCTGTGACCTGTGACACAGCTTATCACAACTTGCATCTGTTATCTCCAATGTGTATGCAATCTGTATGAAATTGGCGGTCGACTGGACTAAGCAACGTTACTTTGTTTTTTCCAGGTAAATGCCAGTGCCTTGTGCAATTGTCCACTCTACCAGTGGCAGTCTGTTACGGTTGCGGTGTTACTAGTAAGGATGCTCAAGCCAGCGCTGCTCAAAACGCTCTAGAATATTTGAAGATCATGACCAAAAAGTGAGCCAGCGCTTCGTTCCTGCCAGCTGTCACCATCACCAGCAAGTCCCACAATAGTATCCTGTCAAAAAATCAAAATAACAATGCAGATTCAAACATTTTATCGAGCAACCAGGCATCGGATAAGGGTAAAAACAGTCAGAAACTTGAGCACGTGGGGAACAAAAATAGATTATTAAAATCGTTGGCCAGGCCAGCAATGGGGAATAATAAGGAGCAAACCGCGTTAAGTACAATCGGTACGACATCGAGTGGAACAGTTTCCGGTAGAATGAATCCATCGATGAAAAAGAACGCCGGGAACAACGAGAATTTGAAATCTAACGAACAGTTGTCGAAGAACGTGATTATAAATCAATCTACTTCGACGTTCAATAGCGTGCAAGGCACTACAAAGTCGTCGAAGGATTACACCGGGAGAAAGTTCTCCAGCGACATCGACTCGAAGATGAAGAATTATCAGATCCAGTCGGACTACAAGGAATCTGTAAACACTCAAGATTACAAACCGAGGAGTAGCGCGACGATGAATAACTTGTCGTCGAGATTCGCGAATCAGTCGTCGGTTTCAGCGTTGCACAAAGAGAACGATGGAAATTCTCAGCCAGCGTCGAGGAACGACAATACCGCGTTTGCCGTAGCTAGGAAAGCGTTGGAGCAGCAGAATCAGGCGTCGAAAATGGCACCGATCAATTTTCCACCACTGCGCGCGCCGCAGAGCATCGTGAACGTTCGCCACCCGTTCGTAACGGAGGCGCGAACTAAGCATAACGAGATGATAGCCGGTCCGAATTCGAAATCGAAGGTGAACGTGGCGAGCTCGTTGCAAGCCGGCGTGAAGGAGCTCGATCCCAGTAGGCAAACGTTTCATAGCTACGGCACGTCGCAGATAGCTAGTATACCGAGCGTTCAGAGTTTGAGTAACGTTACTGCGAATATGTCGCCTTACCCTAGACCGGACAGTTTTCCCCAGCCGACCGTGGCCAGCGTGCTATTCCCCGATACGTCCCAGTTCCCTCAGTCACCACCGTTTAGCACCACGCAGATCGGTCAGTTGAATCAATATCAGACATACGATCCTGGCAGCTTTGCGACGACACCGGTGAACGTGAATCCAGTGATTCCTCAGTTCTCCGCGGAAAGCTCGATTCCGTATCCGCAGTACGACAACGCTCCTCAATTCGTGCAACCGAATCATTTCGCGACGGCGACGGACCTAGCGAATAGCCAATACCAATATCAGGCGGCGGCGGGCGTGGGACAATTGCAGGACTCGCCGATGTTCATACAAAGCTTGCAAAGTCCGATCGCTGTGACCGATCAATACGCTGCACCGAGTTACGCCAGAACAGTTAGGACAGAATTGATACCGCGATTGAGGAGGCCACCGAGATTCAACAAGTAAAAATAATATATTTTTTTTTAATTTACATATTATATGTATGTATAGTCTCGAATGGTAGTTCGTGAGAAGTAAATAGATACGAGCCTCTATCTTTCAGTAAAACTGATGTATAACGTGTACGTGTAGATAGAATCGCGTGCAAATTTGTCAATTTACTTGATTGAACTATCGACACGTTACGCAAAGGGGATTTGGTAAAAGTTATTTCAATTTCTGATCCATTTTGAAATAGATTTTAACCAATCTCTGCGTATCGATATGCGTGTTGAAGTGATAGCTAATATTTTGGCAAAATTGCGTGTGGACGCACGTGTTAAGTGACCGTTAGCGGCTTAATTCCGTTCGGAACGGTTTTATACGTGTACAAAAGGAGGGACAGTATCACGCAGAAACGAGACGAGGAAAAAAAATCATTTTCACTTATTTTCATCATTCAGCGTGACGTGGCAGGGCATTGTCAGTTGAGCTCGACTTATAATTTATCTGACATCGAGAGATAAAAGAGAAGATTGCATCCAGTCTGTTACATTGTACATAAATTCTAATTGTTAATAAGAATAGTCTCATTTCTATAAATATAGTGATCGCGAAATAAAAAGGAAAACGGGTCTGGCAAATTTGTTTTCGTCTCGAAATCGACTAGCGAAGGCAAGTTTGTTAGCGTTCATGTTGTCCATGAAGGTATTCATAGGAATGAAGATCTGTGAAATAAGAAAAGTGAAAGGAACAGAAAAAGAGAGTAAAAAAAGCACGGATCATAATCATATTAACGATAAGTCCTAGTTTTAATGAATGGTATTCTACAAGCTATACTTTGCATAGAATTAGTGGAGGTTTTCCAATATTTGCATATTACTTAGCTTATTGCTATGTTTTTAATGTGCTTCACTACCTATATATGATATGGTGGCAGCGCGGCGATGTTCAGCGTTTCTGATGAACTCAATGTGAACATCGTGGCCTCCACCGGGCGTATGCACAGTGCAAACGTAGCTTTCGGCGATCCGAGTATAATGAGGGCGATCGCGATAAAACTAACGATATAATCTTTCAGTGGTGTATGTTTTTCCTTTAGTATGGTAGCTCATAAATTCATAAGCATCATATATTAAATACACGTAAGATTAATCGTTAAGGGAAACTCCTCATTAAGCACGCATCTCGTATTAAACGAATATATACACCTGTGTATTGAATTTTCAAATTTTACCGATGCGCATCGACATCGACGAAAGAAAAATGCCGTGCAGAGAATGCACCGTGGAAAAAATGAGGAAAACAGGAAAATGACCAACTGGAATGAAAACTGGAAAAGTGAACGCGTTGCGTGCAACGGCGCACTTGTTTTTACATCATGAATCCTGTTCGTGATTAAATCGTAAGTCATGGAGAAATGTAAAAAAATTACTGTACCGATACAGTATCGATTTAGATACACTGAGTAAGTTGGAACGCATTCATCGTAACATCGATCAACGAACACGTTGTATTATTCCTCCGGGAATATTTTTTCCGGTGTTTAATCATTTTTCCTGCGTGATTTCAATCTACATATGTGTGCATACGCAATTTCGTCCACGACGATTATTTTCGCCTTTCAGATGAATATCGTCGATCATTGAGTAGAACTGTCCGGAGAAGTAGTAGAAGTACACTTAATTTATTTTTAAACAGACTTACCAGTACGTAAAATCGTGCGTGTTCGTATATCGGAAAGATAAATTAAATACCGATGGAATCGACAGTCAGCGTAAAATGCAACTAAACTGGTGAAACTTTTTTCGTGCAGAAGGTTTTACCTATGAAATGGTGTATGCATGCATACCTATTGCATTAATCGCCGACTCGATAACGACGATATGCAACGATAAGCCGATGAATCGTCGCGCGTAGCTGTGGTACCTTGTCACGATCTATAGTACAAAAAGAAGTTCGTCTCCTGTAAGAATAAAGTGCATCGCAGGTCACAAGGTATCGCGGAAACGTATTGGACTCGAATAAGATTAAGAGAGGAAGAGTGCATGAAAAATCGACAAGTAGGGAAGAGTTCTTTTTCGATGACGGAAATATTATTGAAGGTTTCATGAGTCGCGATGATTTCCCTGGTCGAAGCATATTTCATACATACTTTTGGAAAATAGGCATTACTTACATGCAAAGTATAGAATGTGTATGTGTGTAAACGGAAGTACATTGTTAGGTTGATAACACAATCTACTATTTCCTTATGGATACAAAAGATATAAAATGATAGCAAGACGAGGCAACAATATAGGGAGATAGGGACAGAGAGGCTTGCTGACCGTGATTGCTAGGACTAATTACAGTTCGTTTTGAACGAATGAAAAATGTTTTACGAAGGTAATTTGAAACGATCGATTGCCAGTATGGGTGATAGTAACTGTATCGGGTGTAATTATTGTACGTATTTATTTTCTTAGAGTTTGCGAATTTAGAAAGCTCGTTCAGCCTTCTGTTTCGACGTTCGCTTCAGTCTCTCTTAATTTTTGTGTTTTTTTTTGTACAAGAACGTACTATTTTTTTTTCTTATTTTTGAGAATACGTATAATTTTACGTTTATCCTGCATCGATAAGCAATTTCTTGTGCCAATCGAAATCAATTTCTCGTGAATTTGGAATTCAGGTGGTAAAAGACATGGAATCTTGTGAAAGAATAATTGACATTGGCCAATTTCTAAGGGAACATATCAATGAATTACGTAAAATTAGTAGAGAACGGTCTGCTGAATACGTACTCGGAGAATCGAATTTTTGCTTTTTTTTAAACTTCTTTTTGTTTATTAGAAGAGATTCTAAGTGACGAAGATGATTTTTATCTTACGTCGGAATAAAATTTATTTTTTTAATATTTCCCAAACACTTTTTTTTCTTGTTACGATTGCAAAATCGTTTTATGATATTATAAAATGTTGTTCGCATTTTCTTTTCTGGGAATGTCTCGTTAGAAATTCGCCAGGAAGAAAAGGCGCAGCAAAATTCTTCGTTTTTTACAACTCTGCATATACCTTTTATTAAAAGAATGTGCTGATCACGTTTGAAATGTCTTTAGGATCTTGAAGATTCTAAATCAGTCGATCAGTGTTTCTAGAAAATGAAAGAAAAGAACGAGAGATGATCCTGATATCGTTTGATATTCTCTTACCGAAGTGAAGAAGGATTAGATAAGTAATCAATCCTACAAAACGGCGAATCAAATGTAATGAGAGAGATATTGTAATGCATAATGAGAGAAGTATGATAGAGAGAGAAAAATAGACTTCCCATCTCCTTCGACTGCGGGGAAGCACTTCTTCGTGGAACAGTTTTAAGAACGGAGAAAGGAGACGGAAGTTACTCATTGAACAAAAATGATGGCACCCAATGTAGTATCTTTCTGTCGAAGATTACAGTATAAGTACATTACATCTACATGCTTGTTTAGCACTTTGTTTCTCCTTTCTCGTTCGTATGATTCACCACAGAAGTGGGTGTTCTTGGAGGCGCGAATAAAGGAAACGGTTCCCAGTGGCTTGTAATGTTTGATTGAAAAGTGAGGTAAAGGGAGGAAAAAGGGTAGTGTAGCATTTTTCAACAGGATTCGAGTCCTGTGCATTCAGAAACTAATAACTTACACAAACTCAAACGCGCTGAGAACGCAACGGTAATATCGCATGCAATTTTATTGTTCAGTGCATTTTGTAAGCGTTTTAGAAGGCAACGCAGAGGATGAAAGGGCACGTTTTTGAAGAGATTCGCGATTAGATGCGTTTTGTTTGCGCCTGTGTCGCGGATTTCCATCTTTCTGCCCCTGCACACATACTTAAATATATAAATTCACGAGTTGAAATATATACAATTGTACAAAGGATAGAAAAGAACGGAAATCGTTTCTCTTAATCTTCGTGATAAGATCAATTTTTCAGATGAGCGAGAGCGAGAACGAGAATGGAAGGGACAGGAGGGTCTTAGTTGGAAAATTTATCTCATAAAGGAGAAATCATTGAAACTTGAATGTCGTCGATATTTGTCAATTTTCCTTTCCCTTCTCTGAACAACGCTGAGCTCCTCTCTAAAACCGAGATTTATTGGGATCGCGAATCGTAAATTCCAAAGATACAAAGGAAATGTAGATATTTATTTCTTGCCGTGAAACAAAAGGAAGAGAAAGAAATTTTGTAAGATATATAATATTAAAAGTCCAGCGCGGCTGAGCGTAATTTGTAATTTTTATATGTGGAGGGGGACGTGTTAGTACTTTTTTTTTCTCATTCTCTTCTCTATCTTGCGACCATCTTCTCGATCCCTTCCGCCGCTTTCCTTCCGGATCCTTTGTCTCTCCCTCTTCTTTTGATTTCTTTTTACATCATCCGGCGTTTAGAAAGTAACCGTCGATTTTCGTGAAATTGACACGAGTTACTGGCAGGCGACACGGACATGGCATACAGATAACGACTTAAAACAATATAGCGAGGCCTGTCTCTGTAAACGAGCGGCATGCGATACCTATAACCAAGGTTGTTTTATGTATGATTGTGCGTGTAACATTGTTAATAAACTAACGATGCTTATGGAACCTCTTTCGTGATCTCTCTCCTTGTTATCAAATAATTTATCAGTAGGCTGCAGATTTTCGCGTAAAATAAATTATTTATGGTACAGATTAAAAAATCTGTTTTAAACAACGGTTACTTTTCTCACTTAGATATTGCAATGTGCTTTTTATATTTCCTCTATTTATATACACTGCATGCAGTGTTTATATATTTTTTAGTCTGTTTTCTTATAAATGCATAAAATCCACAGTTTATTTATCTGTAGAGGAAAAAAGGTGTAGAAGTGTTTCGAAAACTAGATAAGAAACCACAGGAATTTGTTGTTTTCGTTTTATCGTCTTAGCGTAGGACAAAGTGATCCAATTTTCCTACTGAACATTAATTCGAGCTACGAGTTGAAGTAACAATGGGATCGCAGGAACAATTGAACCGCGTGTAACTTAGTAAAGAGGATGGGGTGAAACGGTTTTCCTAGCCTCGGTTCAAATCTAATATCGCGCTTATGCAGAAACTTAGCTTCGATTCATTATACGGCCGTGGAAAAAGATTGCCGGCGTTCACGTGACTATTAACAGCACGCCTCACGTGTTCTTGTAACGACAACCGGGCCAGATTCGACGGTAACGACAATGACGCGGCAATAAATTTATGCGGTTAAATTGCCACCCTCGAGTTCGTGCGCTTGTACGAACAGAGCCAGTTAAAAGGGCTCTTGCTATTTGATGCTACGATAGCTGCTCTTTAACCGCGGTTTAAAGACGATTATGCAGAAGATGACTTACACGTGATCTATCATTAAGAGGACGGACGATCAGGTTCGAGCGATGATTCTTGATTCGTTTTTGATTGCGTTAGTTTCCCTTATGGAGACAAGGATAAGCCTCGAAAATAGTAATAAACCCTCATGTTTGTAATGCTCAATTACTATTAGATTTCTTATAATTATTGTAGAAATCAATACTACATTAATATCGTTTTAGAATTGTAACGAAAAGCAGTGATTGTATTATTAATATGAACAGTTTATATTTAGTTTCTTATATCTAGAAATGTTACTTGTTAAAAATCGATGCATCTTCGGCTATTTGAATTTTGAATTGATTCGCTCTGGAAGGGGTGAGGCGACGCTAGCGCCGCCGTGCCGGTAGTGGTTGTGCGCGCACTTCGAGTCACGTTTCTGTCACTCGCAAGTGTTCAGTTGCCGCTGCGTGGCCGCGTGGTTCGCAGTTTTCGAAGTTCCAGTTTAGAAAAGTTCCTCGTTCTCAGTGTTTATGTATCGTTACTTCGATTTTTCGGTACGAAACGACGCCGGGAACGTCGTGTGATTAAATAATAACGTGTTCGGGCTAGTGAATCTAGTTTGATAACGAGTATTGTCTTTGGTAACGGTTTTAACTATTCGTGACCAACTAGCCGGCTAAACAATATTTCAATGTTCATTTTAAATACAATAATGCTTCATAATCGGAGTTCTTATCTAAAACGTTACATTACATCGTTTTGTTTTGATTTACCTCTACGTAGAATATTGCAACCGAACATTTGCCTCGACGCTTAAATACGCATATTGGCGGGTACAATAACTTTTACTTGGACGCCATTAAAGTACGAGTTTAACGAAGTTTTAGTAGAAGCCTAGATAGTTTACATCGTGTTATCAAATATCGAGACAAGCAACGATCAAAGTAAAATCGGTTAGAGTAGTCATTCGTTAATGGAGAAAATCAGAAATGTTACGATCATTCAACGCATAATAGCTAGTGTGACGTATGATTGACACGCGCGCGACAATTTTGCTGTTCGTTGTTATTCTCTGAAGATGTAGACCTCCAAGTGCATCGGGGCGTGCAATGAAGTAAACACTGCGTTTAATGTAGAGAACGTCGTTTACGATCCGTCGCAGCTTGTCTCGTGAACATGAATAGTCGATTAGGACGAAAAGGAAACCGTGTGACTTCGCGTTTAAAGGGGACAATACCGAATTCGAGTTTCCCGAAAGGTACAAGCCCTAAGATTCGTCGATGCAATTGTTCGATGCAATGTATCATACAGTGTATAGCTTAGGTTAAATCGCGTTTGCTTTTTAAATGCTATCAGATCCGATTAACGAATCGGCGTCAGTGCGGTGGAAACACGATGTTGATATCGTGCGAACGCGAAACGTCCGTTCCCTCGTTATCGAACTGTTCGCGACGTAACGATCGGTGAGAATCGAACGATCATGACCACGGATCTATTAAACGCGTTCGAGTAATCGTGCGGCGATTAAAACGTAGTGAACAATTGACAGTCCCAGCTCCTCTGCACGGTTTCGCCGTTGATACACCAGCTGCTCATCACGTCCTTGGTGAGTACCTTGTGTTATTATTCAAATTGATTCTAAATCACTATGCGAACGGTACGAACGGTCTTGACGTTACGGACAGCAATTATATTAATTTATTTTTCGTTTATAAATCGCGAAAAGGATTTCGGCACTCAATAAAGTTTAACGAGTCGCAGAAATGTCGGCAATGGTCGATATATGCGCTGTTTTATGGGAGCATAGAATTTATTCAACAGATTTGAAAAGTTTCAATGTACAAGTGCTACCGCGAATATATTTCAATCGAAAGAACGGGCTGCTTGAGGTATTGGCATTAACCTCATAAAATATTCATCGAAGAATGTCCTTGCAATCAGGAAAAGCAATTGCTTCGAATATGAAAATAACTGATTCATAATCTTCGAGATGGTTGACGAGGTCGTATTCACGGGAACTACGGGTGAATATTTTTTCGTTTAACAATTGCGGAATATCGTGTGCCGGCAATTAAAATCAAGAAACGATTTGTAGATAGTTTGTCTCGTCGTTTTCTTCCCGTGAGAAACTTCGTTTAAGGCGTTAGGGTAGCCACGTGACTTTTCTAGCATTTGCCGGTAAAATTTGGACGTTTTTTTGCTTCGTTTTATCGATAATCAGACAAAAATGGTGCCAAATGTGGGATTACGAGACTACACTCTTCGTTCTTATACGAGAAGATTTTTGGGTTCAAGTACCTCTTTAAAAAGACGAAAGTTAAATCTGGCATGCTCTGGTTTTGGTTTCATTCAAAACACTGTCTTTTGTAATATAAGTTTTATATTTTATTTATAATATTATTATATACAATAAATAATAATAATATCATAAATGCATAAAATCCGCAGTCTAATCATACGTTTCTTAAACTAAATTTCGTATTTGTACTTAGGACGTGTAATATAATTGTGAATTAAGCTTGTCAGTTTCAGAATTATCTTGTAATCACACGCAAATTTAGAGTAGAGCATTATTCCTGGTTTTATGTTAGACGCTTCATTTTCACTGCGATGATGTGTCGTTACGCGTAAAAGCATCCGGATGTTCTTTAAAGTGCTCGGAGAACAGGACCGAAGTGTTTCGCGTAAAAATATATGAGCCAAAGAAATCTGCTTGCATAGAATACTTTCAATCGTATCTCATAAATAATATTCTTTCAAACACTAAAGCCACCATTCTATTTATTTATTCTATTATTGATGGAGTATAAAGTAAAAGGAATAATTTTATCGATTATTCTGTAAGAGTTAGATCTCTGCCAGGTTCAGTGAATTTAAAGTGGGTTATTCAGATCACAGGCAAGAGTTAATTCCATATCGGTGAATGAGAAATTCGTTGCATCATGCAACTCTTGCATGTGGCTTCTTATTGTCAATTTAGTGATCCTCCAGGGAGGAGCAGATACCTTATTAATGATTTTTGATTGGCTCCGAAGAAGTTGGCGCCTAAACCAGAAATAGGGATGAAACGAAAGTGTAAATATAAAACTAACGTTTTTGAAATGTTATTTTAACAAAATAAAAAGTAAGATAAAAGATTATTTCAAATAAATCCCAAATAAAAATGATTTGTGCGTTCAAGTATACTAAAAAAAAATTAATTGAAATAACATGCAGTCGAATAAGATAATATTTTACTTTCAAGCTTATTTTTCAAACAATTTATTTGAATAATACTTTAACGTGGACTAGCGTATGTAATTGTTATTACAATAATTTAATTAAATTCTTGTTTTCAAAGTGTTTATCGCATGTGAAACGCAAGCGAAGCTCTTATTTTTAATCGAGCATGTAATAGCTGGCTCATCATTGATTGCTTCTTGGTCAGGCTTCAATTAACCACCGATTGCCTCTATACTATCGTGTTTGGTCGAATCCTGGTTAACCTCTGGCCGAGTCTTCGTTAGATCCTAATTAGATTCCCTTATTCACTTCGAAGCCCCATTGTACAATTATTCTTTACTTAGCTAATTAATTACATTCTTATGTCATTTCTTCATCTGTAAGTAATATTATTTTACTTCTTACAGTACATTTATTTAATCCCCGACTCGGGAGTAATAATTAATATACTAATAAACAGTAAATTGTTTTGATTCATTTAATATTCATTTGTTTCATTTAATAACTTGGTCCGGCTTTTGATTGATAATTTGGCTCCAAACTACAAAACTGTTGTACAGGAATTATTGGAAATAGATTAGTAAGTTAAGGGGCCTACCCAGTGTGAAATTTAAAAAAAAAACCATTTGTTTTTTTGCAGTTTTTGAAAGTTTATACAACTATGGCAGCAAAACAAATTGCATGTGTATGCATAAAATTTAGGATAATCTAAACCAAAGTCATATTTTTAGCTGTAGGATAGAACAAAAACACATATACATATATAAACTAATTGATTAATTCCTTTTCATTCAACTTTATATTTGATGGAGTTTACGATTAATAAGTTAACAGATTCTTTTGTTATAAAAAATTAGTGGACTGTGGATTTTTATACAAAAAAGACAATTTGTGGTAGTTCGTTAAGGATGTATTGGCTATATAATCAACACCAAAAGTTTATGTATTATAAATTATACATTTCCCATAATTAAGAAGAAATCAGACATCGGAAGAACAATGCTAATAATAAATAGCTACGTGCTAAAAAGTATAGAAGGAAATATTCAATTAATTATTGATGCTGGCGAAAAGCTTTTTATACAGACGTTATAGGCATTGATATCCTCTACAAAGAAAAATTCTATGCATTTTTCTTCTAACTCCAGTATTTAATGAGTTAAGTATGATTATTTGGCATTTTATTGACATTGACAAAATCCGACCGTCCCACCGTCGAAATAGCTAACTTTTGGCAAAAAATTTCGTTTTTTGTCAATAACTCCCGAACGGATGGACGTAGGGGGGCATGTATAGGACCATTTTGTAGGGGACGACGAGATCTACAATCTCTGTATAAAATAACTTCGCTTAGTTTTTAGGCTTGTATTTCCTCAAGTCAGTTGTTTCTTCCAACTTCGCACGTGCACACCAAATACCAGAAAGTTTTCTTTGTAATAAGAGTACATGCAAATTTGAAGTCACTATAATTTTTCAAAAAATCCATGAATTGATTTAAAATTTTGCAGGTTGCTTTTTTATAGTAATAGGAATCTAATAAATTCAACATACTAGCATTGTTTAAGTGTATAGCCTTAAGAAAATGCATTTCAGATCGCCGTTATTTTTATCGTTTAAGTATTGCAACATGTATTCGCTTTTCAAACTTTGTATACTTATATGCAACACATGCGACGTTCATATGTCCAGCGCATTCAGTTATATCATAAATGCGTACAATCTGCAGTCTATTAATATAAATTATCCAATAATCTAACAGGAATCGTGTTAAACTTTTATCAGGAATGTCATCGAAATTCAGTAGCCTAGCTCAATTTGTTAATCGAATTCGTGATTACTCAAAGGTACTGACTGATCGCATCTAATTGTAAGGAAGTTCCGTGCTGAGTTCGGCTCGTAAATTGTTCGTATCGGGGTAGGACGCGATGGTTTCGAAACTTGGAAGTTGGATCGATTGATGTAAACCGCGTTTATTTTCATCGTGGAAACACACATGTGTTGGTAACCGAAGACGATGGAGGAGGTCATCGAGGTTCGACCAATCATGCTCTCGACGTGCTGGCTATTAACCCATGGGCCGAGTGGCTGTGCTCTCGCGGTATCATGACGCACGTACACAGGGTTTGCAGCCCATGGTGCTGCACGCGTGCCTCTGAACCTCTTTACAGCACGCTAAAACCGCGTATCTCTTAGATTCCAACGGTTACCGTTTCATCGACCATGGATTCTGTACTTCGTACAAATGTGTATAGATAACATAATTTGAGATCTGTTTCTTCTTTGCTCAACTTCTTAAATGTCATCCCAAAGTTTTATTTAGTGTTAGTTAGTTTCAAAAGTTTAGCTACTATTGTATGTAGCTTTTATTTTAATATTGTGCTTTGAGAATTCTGATTATCTCATTTTTCACCGTTTTAAAGTTTTTATTAATTTATAACAATATTTCTTTTGTTATCTTCTAACCATTCATTAGTATTGACCTATTCACAGACGTGTTTATTGTTCCTAATAAATGCAGAAAATTTCAAAACCTTTACACTATTTTCTCTTTAGTTTTTCTTTTAATTTAATATAGCAATATAGCTTCATGTTACTAAGACCATAGATTCATTTCAAATTCCAAATTGTTATAACACAAAAATGAGCTTCTCAATTCCTTCAAATGTTCCATGTGACCTGAATATGATAATAACTATAGTATATTTGAAAAATTTCAACCATATGCCACTATTTTATATTCATGTTTTATTTATTGTTTTAATTTTTGAACGTGTCACGTAATTTTTTAAGCTGACGTTACTGCAAGTTTTGTTTTACAACGATTTTCAACGTCAGCTGTCTGTGGTAGAGGCATGTGACAAAATCAGTTACTGTGGATTTGTATTCACCTGAGGTCTGGCCGAACCGTCAGCAACGTACGAAAAATAAATCGCAGGTGTTCGAGGTAAAATCCGCGTGTTGAATTTCATGAAGGGAAATAGGCGGACCATTAAGTGTAACATACATGAAAACGTGTAGGCTCGATTAACCTTCGAAATAGACCTTTGGCGCAATAAATTCAGCGAAATGGCTTGGTATAGACACAGGGGCGATATGTTGAACTTCTCGAACGAGGATTAACGTGATAATATCATGCGACCGGGACGGGAAATACCAATGAAATATTGCCAGTCTCTTGTGTAACGAATAACAGAAGTGACCAATTTCACGTCCTGTCTAGGACATGATCAATTGAACTATACATATAGTTCGAAAAGTAATGGCACAGATCAGATGTTTATCAGGTCATATTTTAAACCGAATTATGCCTTGATTCTCTGAGGGATAAAGACGTAGAATCGAATATTTTTGCTAATTCAGTTGATAACATTGACTTTATGCTTTATCTCGCCGCTATCGGAGTTTAGCCCCTTTCATATAAAATTTTTATATCATTTGTATAAATTATGTATGGGTCGCTGTGTTTGCAAGAAAGATATTTCGTAACGAATCGGTTGAATCTTTTTCAAGTTCGAAACCGAGTGCTGAATAGTTCCCGGATCGGGCAAGGATCGTTTCCTGCCGAGAATGAGATATTCGGAACGAAATCCCTGAATGATTCGGTGCCTATTGAAACGGAGCCTATAAAACCAGACGAATTTGGTTACCGAAAGCTCGCGGTTTTCTTCACGCTACGATACACGCTTAATCGATAGCCTGGTTTCGATAGGATTGTTGCATGTGCGTTCCCGTGCTATCGGAACAGAACGAAGAAGTGAACTGAAAATCTCTCGGCTGACTCTCCCTTGAGAGAATCTTCTGACAGAAGGATGCTAGACCACCCCCTGTGTACGAAGCAAAGCAAAAGGAATCGTTGATAACGAGTCGATACTCTTTTATTTATCGAGGTCATCTGAACTTCAAACGGAAGAAATAAATAGAAATAAGCTGTTTCATGTTTCAAGACTTAAGCTTACATTTTATGTTAGCCTACAGTATAGTTGACGTACTTATTACTAGACTAAGGATTTTTATATAAAATAAAATGTTTAGGGTATTAATTTAAAGTTATTGTTATATTAATAAAACGCTGTGCAAGATTTTAGAAATTTTGTGAGGCTATTAAAAAAGTTATTACTTCTTGAATTCTTATCTTGCATGACAAAATTTTGATTTTATTCATGGCAAAATATAGATGCAACAATCATTGTTGGATATATTATTTGTTCTTTCGATAAGTTAATAATACTATATAAGCTTCACAAGACAAGATGAAATTGTATGAAGGCAGTTTGATGCTTATAACTTCATCATCAATCACTGTAGCACAACCGGAACCCAGCTGTGATTTGGAGCCATCAGTGAATATACTGATATGATCTAGATAGTGGTTGTTGTTATCTTCAAAGCCTTAAAATATCTGAATTCACTTCCTCCTTAGGCCTGATGTCTAATTTTAATTCAGTTGGTATTTGGGACATCTATCGAGGTATTTCTGACTCTGCAATTTGTAAGGTAGCCTGGAGGTGAGATCTTCAACTCCTTTAGTATGTTTTCAATGCGAAGCAGAAACATGTCTGCTCTCCAGTAATTGACCGCTACTACTTTCATGATATTCAACTTTTTAATGCAACTTTCTTCAGTTTTTATGATACGAAGTAGCCATGAAAGCTTCTCATCGAAGCTTAGTCCGTGACTTTGGTTCACTACTACGAGATCGTGATTGTGTGAAGAACGTCTCTTCGGTTTTTGTCTTATTTCTAAGGTAATTCATCTTCTTCAAGAATAAGTATTAGTGTTCGCCTTCATGAAATTCGAGAAACATTTGTCAGGAACACGATGAGGCAACCGGAAACGTGTTTTAAATTATCTCTCTAGCGAACCGGAGGAGATAGCTAGTTGGCAAGAAATTTGGTATTTTTTTTTAAGAGAAAAAATTACCGAAAGTTCATAAATATCAGTGAATATATTGATATGAATTGTTCCTTTACTGTTGTTGTCTACGATAATTTCCTTTAAAACATCAGAATTCACTTCCTTCTTAGACCCGATGTTTACTTGCAATTAATCTGGAGTGTTATTTACTTAGATGGTCTTGAATAGCCCTTATTACTCTCTCGTAGAAAATTGCATGTAATGGGAATAAAATAGCGAGATATGTAAATATACATACAGTTAAGAGCAGAATTGAACACACGCTATTTAAAATTGAATAACTTTTGTAAAATTGGACCAAACAACCTGAGTTTTTTTGAGTAGTCTAGAGGATTAGTTTACTAAATTTAGTGTATAGAGGATTGCGATTGCGTTTGGAGTCAAAAGCAACAACTTTTAAGCTGAAACTCCAGGACTTTATTAGATGGTATTGTTGTGCACGACAGCATTCTGGAAGTCTGCCCGTTTGTGGAATTTTAGTTGTGCTTTATAACTACATAGTTGGCGTGAGTAATCATGGTCCAATGGTCAAAACAAGGTACAAACAGGAATGCTCTGGATAGGATTAAGTAGATAGATTTAGTGTTCGGTTGATAGAATGTGAATGCCTGATTTTGCATAAAAATGGCCAGTTTAGTTATGATTTTCGCTAAAATTAATTAAACGACGCTGAAGAATTTGATAAAAATTCAGTTATGTTTATTGCAATTTTATTTCAATAGTTCTGAGATATAAAAAGCTTCACGGTCAAGGCGTACAGTTCAAGCTTGGAGTGTCATCAGTTCTGCTTTAGCATTATGCTTAATGACTTTAGCTGTACGTCGTTTCGCAAGGAATTCGAAGTGTCAGTTTTCATGAAATGTCGCTGCATTTTATGGAGATTCATGTGACGCTGAAGCTGAAACGTAGTGCGCGGGTAGAATATTCTACCCTGTCAGCACGATTTAAACGTTAATTAAATCCGTCGCGATGAATGACGCTTGATGTTTGAAAGATAAACTGAAGCATCGCCGCGTTTTGTCATTTGTATTAGGCGAAACAGGTTTCGCCTCGTTACTCCGAATCTTAAGAATGTATTGGCTATACAGTCAATCCCAAAAGTTTATATACCTTAGAAACACGCATTTCCTATAATTAAAAATAGTGTATTCTTCTTCCAATTTCGATATTTAACGAGTTAAGTATGATTATTTGGCATTTTATTGATGTT
>NW_017176532.1:65149-67238 GCF_001652005.2 Ceratina calcarata | reverse complement strand
AAAATGCGTTTCTAAAATGCATAAACTTTTGGGATTGACTGTATAGCCAATACATCCTTAAATGCAGACAGATATTTTTCAACTGTACGAGTAGATCATGAATTAATCGTTCAAATATACAGTATAACCTTCGTTATATGAACACTTATTATGTGAACATACTATTATATGAATATTATTGTTCTAAATGTTACGTGAAAATTCTCATGTGTACATTAGTTCATATAGTGGAGGTTTTACTGTAAAAGTATTCGTTTTCGAAAATGTAAACATTACTAAAGAAGAAAACCAACCGTGTAATTTTATTATTTTCGATGTGTTCAAAGTACGTATGTATAGCTGTTACTGCACTCTACATTGCAAAGGGAAAATAAATACGTATCGGCAAAGCAAATATTATCCCTCGCGGTTCTGTTATGAATAATGAATTCATTCACTAGCCACTAGGCAATGATTATTTAATGATCGTACACAATTCATTTATCCTTTGATCGCGACAAAGAAAGTTGCGGTTTGTTTCGAAGGAGAAGCTAATTCGGTTGAGGGGAACAAAAATGTTGAGTGTGTTTGCTTATATCAGACGATCTTCGCGTAGAGGAGAGTGAGGATAGAATTCTATTCGAAGTTCTTCTTCAAGTTTACGCTTTTCTTCGTACGTCGTTGCATGTGCTTGGAAATTCTCTTACCCGAACAGTTGGTAATAATTTTCCGTGCTCGCGAAGCTGAGGAGAAGTTGTGATTACGTTATCAACGTTCGTGCTTAGTTACGAAGACGTTCCTATATATGCGTATTAATATTCTCTGTTCCATCTTTAAACATGAATAGACTGCGATTCTTCATGCAAAATAAATCAGTTTTTAATGTCAATGTAGAATAATTAATTAAATAAAACAAATCTAACTTTAAATTGCTTTCCTATTTTGAAGTTCATACGTGCATTTCACTTTTTATATCTCGGTCCACTTTATAGGCACCGAAAATGGTCTTTTTTTAGCCACGTGTTATAAAAAAACACTTTTTGTTGTAGTTATTTTGTATATTGATTATGTTAAAATTATTGAATACGCCAGTGAATATAAACTCTGACGTAAGTAGGAATTGGAACTGTAATATCAAACAAACGATAAATGATCGATAATGGCACGATTCAATTCGATTAATAATTCCAAGACAATCTAAGAATATTAAAAATGCAGAGAAGCTTTAATATTTCCAATTATCTCGTTTATCTCTGTCATTATTACTCAATTTACTTCCATCGCTTGGTTCCAACGACCTTAAAAGGTTTCCCTTTATTCAGCTCCATCCCCTATCTTTTTGATCCGCTTTACTCTTCAGCTTTAGACAATGTTTGTCAGATGTATCGTTCTTTTTAAAAATTTTCATAATATATTTCACAGAATAATGAAAATGGTGCACTCAGCTCCTTCTTGAGTAAAACGTGCACGATAAAAACTCTGAGTAAAAAATATTGCGAACTTCTCTTAGGAATTAATTCTAAGGAAATTTGAAACGTCAATCAGATTAAATAATCGTATAAAACGTTGTGAGGATCTTGGTATGAATTGTAACGAGTTGCAAATCGTATCAGGATTTTTACGTACTTTTTTGTGCTCGGGTTCGTTAAACTTTAGATCTCGCGTGAAGTTTGCGCTTTGAAGTCCTGCGGTTACCCCGGCGAGGAACCAAGTAACCGGCAATTATACCCGGTTCTCGTAGAATGCGTTTATGCTGTGTATCCCGTTCAGAGCGGCTATTTCAGTTGACACGAAACGGTTTGTAAGGTATTATTCGGGCATCACGATATTACACAGCCCGGTGATTGATAACGGGGCGAAGGTCCCGTGAAATGCAAAACGCGACGAACAATCGGGGGGGCACACCAGCATTTCTCTTCCCCTTTTGTTTTCGAACTTTCGTACACACGTGAGAGGAGCCTCAGGGTTGTAATCAGACCCGAGAACGAGGGAGTCCACAATTTATTCCACCGTTTATATCGTGAATTTAAAAACGCGGAAACTTGCCAGTCTGAAACGCGAACTGCTATGTTTTCAATATTGCTCTCCATTTTCTTGATCAACTCCTGAC
>NW_017176532.1:50424-63252 GCF_001652005.2 Ceratina calcarata | reverse complement strand
GATTTGAATACGAAAATCCGAATAATTCCTCGTCAACAATCGTTGTCAGTCGAATCTCGAGGCTGCGGTAAATCCGTGAATAACATCGTCGACACCGTCGAAGCTGCAGCTGAAATAATAATCGGCCGGGCGTTGATTTCCGAATCGATGCACCGACGAATTGACGCGTTCGACACGAGCCCGTAATCTTATTTCACTTCTCCCGTTTCCTTTTTATTTGATTTTATTTCAGTCACGCGCCACCGCGAATGAAAGTTTCCAGGCGCACCGGTTTGTTAGTATTGGCAATTTTTTGTTTCACGTTTCCTTTTCCGCGTTTGTTTTCCATAAAAGTTGAATTCCAGTTTCGTTATGAACGGTTTTTACTCCGCTCCGGTTTCAATATTTCGTATAAATTTCACCCTGCGTTTTTCTCTTCTCGTTTAACTCCTGATGAAAATTTTCGTACGATACCAGCTCCTTGCGCGTAATTCCGCGTTCCTACTTTCAGAGATAGAAGGAATTGTTCATTTTTAATCTGACCGATTGTTATCGACACACATTTCGACGGAAGTGGGTTTTACTGTAAATAGGGCACTGCGTACTTCAGATATGTGCTTGCGTTAAGCTTTAGGCAAATATTTGACGAAAGTTTCATTATTTGCTGACATTAATTAACGAACTCATTAATTACTGTACTCGTCAGCACGTCGGATTGCCTTTGTAATTATAGTATTGCCCTTGTAACACTCGTCGCACATGAGTAATGTTTGCATCATCATTATGTGCACGAAATTTCCGCAGGTGTTAGTTATTCTGTGATAAACAGTTGAATATTCAAATATATTGACAAATCAAAAATAAATAGTCATATCATTCAGATTTAATTTAAAGGAAATTTATATTTTAATTAGTTTTGCCAGTGTAATAAAAAAATTGGGATAGACTCATTAAATTCGTTTAATAATTTTTGTAAGGTAATCGATACTTATTAAATTATTCGATCACTACTACGTAGACAGTAAATTATCAAATTATTGGTACAAAGATGTGTTTAAAGAAAGCATCAACGGGCATACGTGACACGTGAAAAATTTATAAGTGAATGATAATTATTCAAATTTCATCAGCATTTCAACGGAGATAACCATTACTAGGGAGCAAATATTTGTCAGGGGTATAATATGCGAGGTTCGAGGGTGCCACAGTTTGCCATCATAAGCTGCTTTGTGAACACAAATCAATTTATGTTGATAGCCGTCCACTTCTGCTATATCCCCATTTAATTACGTTGTCTTCTCCCCCTTGGGACACACGTCCTTCCACTGATAACAATCATACATTAGGTTTTTGTGCAAACATTTTTGATCAGTTTAGAAAATCCTGTTTTTGCCAATTGGGTATTACTAAATTAACTTAGTTTATGATATTACGTGCATATTACATGCAATCTTTATGTAGTTCATATAGATACCATGTACTCTTGATTATGTAGTACGTAGTTACTGAAAATGCTAGACTATCTGTTTTGTTATTAGATTCTGTATAGAATCAATAAGAATAATTACACATAAAATAATTGATTACCTTCTTGTTTCATTCAACTTTACATTTGATTAGTAGTAAATGAATAGAGAATAACTGAATTAGTAAATTAATAGATTCTTTTATCATATTGAATCAGTAGCCGGCGGATTTTTATGTAAAGATTTCTGGTATCAATTTAAAAAATATATTTTATCTTTTAATTGCAATATGTACTCTGCATTTGATACTCTATACATATATTTGTATGATGTATAATTTTCGACATGATATACAGTTTATATTCAATATGAAATTCGCAGGCTAGTAATCATAATTGCAACAGGCGTGTTCACTTTGCATCTGTTTTCGTATACGAGAGAAGTTGAGATATTCTCGTTTCAATTTCCTCTAAAAGCTCACCGATGGCGTTATAATTCTGTTATTTATTGTATTGAACAGAGTACTGGAATTTATTGTGACAATAAAATAGTTAGGATATTGGGCAAACGTAGGTACATGAAATTTCGTTTGAATCTCGTAAATAGGATTAAAGTTCCTTTTGAATTCAATTATTAGGTAAAAAGTAAAGGACGAGCGGACCAATGAAATTAATGACAGACCGGAGTGTCTTATTATTCGTCAAACCCTACTTTAACTTTGGAACCTATAAAGACTTGTTCTTCAACTTGGCAATTTAAAACTTCCTCGAACTCACTGATCCTGCAAATCTCAGAATTCGATGGGCTAGCATTACCCACTTTTAAAACTCTTAACGTCGTAATTTGACGAAAACTGATGAAAATTTAAGAATTCTCTTCGTTTGACAAAATTATTTACAGTATTCAACATCATATTTCGTGAGAAATAATGAACTGAACACATTTCTGCAAGATCATGAATATTTATTTATGCAAAATGAATTCAAGACACGTGTGCATCATTGAAATGCGTTTAAGAAATAATCAATTCTCTTGTTTACAATGACCTTTCATCAGTAGACCGTAGATTCTTATGCAAAATAAAAGATTTATGGTAGTAAATTTCAGGAATACATACATTTGTTCTATGATGTAAGTAGTTTATTTTGAAAATGGCCTAAGTTCTTGGTGTAATTCTGAAAGTGGCATAGGTTCATTTATAGCCATCAAAGATATCATTTTTTAGAGAATGTTAATTATGCCAATTGGGTTGGTAAATTATACATCCTGAGAGACAGAAAAACATTATATCAGGTTGCCAGTAGTTACTAGTATTTTTAAATTTATTAAAATCTTTAAATATCTCGATTGTAAAATAGCTGAATGGTCTTAATTAGTGTACTTTTAAAATAAATGGCTCATTTGTTCTCCAATTAGTTCGTATGATGGAGGTTTTACTGTGCACGTAATCTACTGATCAGTTTACTCACGTGAATTCTAGAGTTCGAATCGGAGCAAGCTGTGTGTTTTTTCGAAAGGAATCGGAGATATTTTCGTTTAGTAAACAGGACAATTGCGGAGAGGCCTACGCGGAGGCACGAGAGTAACGCGTGGTCAGCTGCACCGAAACAGATAGAATTGTTCGCGTATTTCGAGCGGGTCGCGTCATTATCCGATCGTTCTCACTCCTCGTCGACTAGGCGTCCGTTCGGTTTCAATTACGCAAAGGAAATGCCTGAGCCACCCTCCCTTTGTTACGTCCCCCGTTTCGCCGAATGATCATTTTGCAGTTGGATCAGCTTTGTTAATGCAAATCGTAATTATCGAAATTACTGAAATCAGAATGTAACGCGAATTGTAATATTCCAAAAATTTCACGTACTCCCCATTAATTCTCAACAATTATCGATGGTTGTTTGCCATTACGTGCAGCTTTTAAACCACTTTTCATTCCATTAGTAATATTTGCAAAAGATATAAACAATTAATAATTAAAAGAATCTATTAACGTCTCGAAGTTTTAATTTGCAGAAAAATCTGTAACTCGGTTCCCAGTATCGAACAAGTCTAAAGAGGTCAGGATATTCTCAGAGCAGCCGGTTAGGTATCGATCAGGCTGTCAATCGGTATCGTTTAGAATCGATACAATCAGGCTTTTGAAACTCTATTTCTTGACGCAGTCGGGCTTGTAGCTAGACATTAGTTGCCTGCAAGAACAGTCTTTGCGTCAGTCAATTTGGAATATGAAAATAAACAAGCAGCAGCTTACATTTCTTATCATTGAAGTGCTACATTATGGAAGATTGCCAAACTTGTATGTTAATAACCATGCACTATAGTAGTGTCTTTCAAAAGATAATTTAACTCCTAGAAAAGTTATTTCATTTAATTATAGTTTAATAATTTACATTTAATGTGAATAATTAATTTATAGTAATGATTTCTTGATAAACAAAACTGACAACTTTTGTATAACTCTGATGAATGGTCCTGTTATAATAAAATGAAGACGGCGGTTCGAAGCACATAAAAGGTCAATTTTTTTCATAATCTTTTATACACGTAATTTATTAAACTAGTCCTGTTGATTACTCAAAAAAAACTTTTGGCCCAATTTTACAAAAGTTACTCAATTTTAAATAGCATGTGTTCAGTTCTGCTCTTAACTGTATATTAACATACATGTACAAATATAATATGATTTAATTGAAATTCTAAAGATTGCGAGTGCATCAATCACTTTCGATGATTGCTTACCGTTGTAATATCGAAATGAACAAACAAGAGTTTGGATTTTTTATAATTAAATGCAATACCATGGAAAAATGAGAAACGTGCAAATGAAATCGGTTTGTCGTTGCCACATTGAAGTAAACAAGCAGTGGCTTACATTTTTTTATAATTTATAGAAAAATGAGAAAATTGTCAGTAAATCAATCATTTTCAATAATTGCTTGCTGCCATGTTGAAAGAAACAAGCAGAAGCTCGGATTTCTTATAATTAAATCCAATACCGTGGAAAAACGAGTAGCGCACAAGTGAAATCGATTTGTCGCTGGATTATTGAAATAAAGAAGCAACAGTTTGCATTTCCTACCATTTAAATGTTACATTATGGAAAATTGCGAAACTTGTAAATCCATCAATCATATTCGATGATTGCTTGCTGTTGTAGCATTGAAATGAACAAGTAGATTTTTTTATAATTAAATGTAATCCCGTGGAGAAATGAGAAACGTGATAGTGAAATCGATTTGTTGTTGGAATATTTAAATAAAGAATCAACAGTTTGTATTTCTTACCATTTAAATCTTTCATTATGGAAAAATGACGAAACTTGTAAATCCATCAATCACTTTCGACGATTGCTTGCTGTTGTAACATTGACATGAACAAACAGGAGCTTGGTTTTTTTATAATTAAATATAATCCCGTGGAAAAATGAGAAACGTTGCATATGAAGATTGAAATCAATCATTTCGAAGTAAACAAGCTCGTATCTCTTGTAATATAAATATTATTATAAGAGACGTGTACGCGAAGCGTTAAACGTGATGCAGTATTCCTCTAATCTTTTTATTATTGGAGAATTCATAAATTGTAAGAATCTTCTATGCCGATTGTGCATTTTAGAAGTTGATACAGATATCGACGTTAGATAGAATTCATGATTTAACGTCCATCGTATCGACGCGATGCCCATAGCTCAAAAGATAACTAAATTCTTTTCGCTAGGATTCTATCTTGAAGTATTCAAGAATTACGATGATATACTGCATGGTTTTTTAATATTAGAGGTAATAACCGTGACCAGTGAATAGTGGCATAGATTTCGGTATCCTTTTGTTGAACGCGATATGGACGTACATAAAGTCAATCGCGACGTCGAGGATTTCTCGGGTAAGAATTGATAGAATTGTAGTTCTCGAAATCAAGGATACTTTGTGCTCGGATCTTGAAAGTATCTTGCAAGGTAAGGATATAGACATTCCACAGATTTCGAGGTATCAAGGACTCTGATACCCTTATGTCGAGATGCTTTTCAGGTCTTTCGAAAATTCCTGAACCCGCATTTATTTCATTGAAAATGAAAGAAAGTTTCCATTCGTATTATTTCTGAGAAGGATAAATCTGTTGAATTCGAAATGGAGTGGTCAATTTAACTCTTCAACATTAACAAAATTATCTCGTATTAATATACTAAAAAATTTCTTTTATTTGCTTGTGTTATACAAGCCTATTATAGACAGAACTATTATTTCATACAGCTACAACATTAGCTAATATGTATTGTTTCTTATTTACATTGTATAAAATATAAACTAATAATAAAGGAATTGCAAACAAAAATCAATTCACGAATTAAATCATACAAAATAAAATAGAATAGAAATTTAATAGACATTACATTTTCGTAATTAAGAATATATGTATGTATATAAGGATATCAGAGAATCCTTAGTGTTCGAGGTACATATCAAGAATTCCGATATCCTTATGTCGATGCCTTTCAAGATCCCTTCGGAAATTCCTGAATTCGCGATTGGTTTTCTGTACACAAATATATGTAGACGGATCGTTGACCATGTTTTTCTGTTTTAATCAGGCACCGAAATTACTCGTTAATGGGAAAGCTAGTAATTAGTATTTTAATAAGGCTGGTAGAAATTAGCAACGTTGCGGGGAAAATTAATTTACGCGATATAAATATCGCTGTATGCGAGGGGAATGATGAATATTTAATCGGCGATACATTTAAACATTATACGAAATTCGAGCTCTCCGAGAGATTGACGTGCTAACGAAATTCGTTAAATACTAGTTAGAATTTTTTAGTACAATCTCGGCACATATGATATTATAATTATTATACTATTTTTTATGCATTTATAAGGAACACAAATTAAATATTGCACGCAATGTGGAAAGCAATTATTAAGTGAATGTAATTACGAGTCTTAATAATAAATACGAATTATTATCACCCATTCAAGGAAACTATCATTTTTTGTAAAAATTTTCATTTCATTGTTAATAAACAATTCATTGGTTTTTGCCAGATTGTTTTCTTATCGGTTGTTGATTAATTTTCGTGGTCCTTACAAATTATATTTTCCTTGGACATTTTGTATTCTTTTGTATATTATTGCACATAGTAAATGTCTCAATTTCTATTTACTGACTTGGGATTACATAGAAAATTATAGAAAAAGTATTATTGGGTCGTGAACAGAAATTTACTATACTTTGTTTAAATTAGCGAAAATTCCCATGGATGCGTAAACGTCCGGCGTCTAGTAATTATAGTTATTATAAATTATGTCAGCTTTTACTTCGACATATTTGAGACAATTCTTTATATACGAATTAGATAGCAATTTCTATTCATAGCTTGTAATAATATTTTCTCGTTCATGGAACCGATGTCTTATTTGAACGGCCTTATAATTACTCCTGGAGCTGCAATTTTTCCCGGAGTTCTGTACCTGACGAGCTTTGTTCAACGAAAGAAAAAACTTCGTACAAGTGGAGCTTGCTAAGTCTCAATATTTTCTTGCCGTACGAAGTGGTTTTTGTTTATTAGATTCGTTCAGGCACAGCTGCAGCATTTTTGCAGCTATGAATTTTCGCAGCACGCGTTCACTCTCCGTCTTTTCAAACTCATTCATCATTAATTCATATTAAAATGAAAAATTCATATCGCGTTGATTGCCTTTAGTAAACTCGTTTAAGGTTGTATGAACCGTAAGATGTCTGCCAAAAGTTTGAGACATGTAATAAAAAGCTGTGGCTTATATTTGAACCAATGAATTTTTAGAAAAAATTATAATTACAGAGTAAGGTTTGTAAAATTGTTCCAACTGTTTTCCTTGGGCATAATTTCTAATATTCTGATACATAGTTTTGGCATTTTTTGATTGACTGTACGTGATTTAAGTAATATTCTGGAAATTGACATTATTTAATTTTTAAAATATTCTTAAATCGTGTATTAAAAATTATACAAAATTATAAAATTCTCTCATTGTTGCATTTATATTTTTTCATAAATAAAATTAAAATTCTGACATAGGAATTCAAAATGTACCAATCTTTTTAACAGGCTCGCAAAATTTCTAAAATTTTGTACAGCGTTTTATTAATGTAATATATAATAAGTTTTAAAATTTGAATGCTTATTTAAGGGTTCATACAACCTTAATGAATTTCTCGCTTTTTTCTCTCTTTTTTTTTACACGGTTTTATCCAAATCTTATTTGACCTGGAAACAGATGTGCGTTCATCGTTCATTATCTTGATCCATCGAACTTCTTTCCCGGGCATCAAAGAAAATGGATGATGGTACCTATAACGCTTTGCTTGATTTATTGCGAATTTACATGTAAGCTTTCGGACGCGGAATAATTTATGGTAGCCTCCCCCGTCGGCCAGAAGCTAGATCTCACCGAAATTTTAATGGAAGTTCCGAACATCGTTCTGTGGAACTCGGAACTTGTTAACCAGATCCAAAAACGCTATTAAGCTTAAAACGAAAAAAAGAAAAATAGGAAAAAACTCATCAGAAAGCAATGGTTCAATTTGTAAAATTGGTAGCTGGAATATAATTAGATCATCAGATGCACGCGAATCAAATTGGTTTTCGGTTATCGAAAACCGCCAATCGCAGACCAGAGGGAGAAAGAGGAAAGCCATAAGCCTGAAAGCTTCATATCGAACTCGACTTCTTGGCGCAGCTGTTGCCATAAATCTATTTTAACATACGTACCGCAGACGCTCGACCGATCAAGTGCACCGAACCCTTTTATGTCTGAAACCACCTTCCGTCATGACTCTGACGTCCGTGATACTACTTAACCCTGTAACGTCCAGATTCTTCAACCGTTAATTAATTAATGGTAATTACAAGACAGCGGATCTTTATGCAAAATTGATATGCAAGATATTTGCAAAAATATATGCAAGATACATGCACAATTTATGAGATTCTAAAGTAAAAGTTGAAAAACGCGATCTTCACATTTTTCCTTATTTCCCCTAAAACCCTCGAAACCGAAACGTCTAAACAAATAATTGTAAAAGTGACGACGCAGCATGGGTTGCCAAGGACGAAAACGTCTCCGCTGAAACACTGGATGGAAAATCAATTTTCGCGTTTGAAATTTGTCCGAACGTTAATCTGGAATTTAATTTTACTGAGGGAAGAAAAAAGAGGAAACAATCTAGCGATAAATTTGAAGAACCAATGTTTGGTTTGGCGAATGTCAGAAGGGTGTCAAGGACCGAGCGGTAAAAACACATGGGGAATTGGCGTTGCGCGCGAAGCTTCCGCATCCGTTACCGATTTACATAGGGAAAAATAAAAAAAAAAACAGAAGAGAATTTCAACTGGAGTGACGCGGGCAGAGCTCGTGTCACGATGACGAATGACGAATGACGGTGGGATTGGCATTGGAAAGTTGCGGTCGGGTGGTTAACTCGTCGGAAGCTGGCCGGTTGCCAGGGCCGCTGTTAAAACGCCGTTCCACGTTAGAAATCGAAGATTCGTGAAAACGACATCGTAGGAAATGCGGCTACTTATCTTTGCCCCGAACAGTTGAATGCGAGTCGGCAGCTTGGAATGAATTTTTTTAATGGCTTAGAAGATTCGAGAGCTTCCCTTCTTCTTCGTCGAGAAACAAGTACCAGAGCTCTTTTAATTCTAGTTTTATTCGAATGAAACGAGGAATTCCTTGAAAGGAATAACGTTTTAAATCATTGATTTAATAAATATTTCTTCGATTTTATATAACCTGGAAACAGATGTGCGTTCATCGTTCATTATCTTGATCCATCGAACTTCTTTCCCGGGCATCAAAGAAAATGGATGATGGTACCTATAACGCTTTGCTTGATTTATTGCGAATTTACATGTAAGCTTTCGGACGCGGAATAATTTATGGTAGCCTCCCCCGTCGGCCAGAAGCTAGATCTCACCGAAATTTTAATGGAAGTTCCGAACATCGTTCTGTGGAACTCGGAACTTGTTAACCAGATCCAAAAACGCTATTAAGCTTAAAACGAAAAAAAGAAAAATAGGAAAAAACTCATCAGAAAGCAATGGTTCAATTTGTAAAATTGGTAGCTGGAATATAATTAGATCATCAGATGCACGCGAATCAAATTGGTTTTCGGTTATCGAAAACCGCCAATCGCAGACCAGAGGGAGAAAGAGGAAAGCCATAAGCCTGAAAGCTTCATATCGAACTCGACTTCTTGGCGCAGCTGTTGCCATAAATCTATTTTAACATACGTACCGCAGACGCTCGACCGATCAAGTGCACCGAACCCTTTTATGTCTGAAACCACCTTCCGTCATGACTCTGACGTCCGTGATACTACTTAACCCTGTAACGTCCAGATTCTTCAACCGTTAATTAATTAATGGTAATTACAAGACAGCGGATCTTTATGCAAAATTGATATGCAAGATATTTGCAAAAATATATGCAAGATACATGCACAATTTATGAGATTCTAAAGTAAAAGTTGAAAAACGCGATCTTCACATTTTTCCTTATTTCCCCTAAAACCCTCGAAACCGAAACGTCTAAACAAATAATTGTAAAAGTGACGACGCAGCATGGGTTGCCAAGGACGAAAACGTCTCCGCTGAAACACTGGATGGAAAATCAATTTTCGCGTTTGAAATTTGTCCGAACGTTAATCTGGAATTTAATTTTACTGAGGGAAGAAAAAAGAGGAAACAATCTAGCGATAAATTTGAAGAACCAATGTTTGGTTTGGCGAATGTCAGAAGGGTGTCAAGGACCGAGCGGTAAAAACACATGGGGAATTGGCGTTGCGCGCGAAGCTTCCGCATCCGTTACCGATTTACATAGGGAAAAATAAAAAAAAAAACAGAAGAGAATTTCAACTGGAGTGACGCGGGCAGAGCTCGTGTCACGATGACGAATGACGAATGACGGTGGGATTGGCATTGGAAAGTTGCGGTCGGGTGGTTAACTCGTCGGAAGCTGGCCGGTTGCCAGGGCCGCTGTTAAAACGCCGTTCCACGTTAGAAATCGAAGATTCGTGAAAACGACATCGTAGGAAATGCGGCTACTTATCTTTGCCCCGAACAGTTGAATGCGAGTCGGCAGCTTGGAATGAATTTTTTTAATGGCTTAGAAGATTCGAGAGCTTCCCTTCTTCTTCGTCGAGAAACAAGTACCAGAGCTCTTTTAATTCTAGTTTTATTCGAATGAAACGAGGAATTCCTTGAAAGGAATAACGTTTTAAATCATTGATTTAATAAATATTTCTTCGATTTTATATTTGGTGGAGTTTATTCAATAAATTCTGGTATTTTTCTTAAATATAAATTAATTAATGATAATAATTTTATATCTAATGGAGTTTATTCAATGAATTTTTCTATTTTCATAAATATAAATCAAGTAATGACGAAATGTTGATAACAAGGACATAAAAATATTAAATCATTAGAGGTAAGCAAGATTTCAGGTATTAAAAAACATGCGAAGTTCATGTCTGTAATCTACTTAATTATAAGTAGTGATCTTGCATCAACAAAATAAAATTAGTAAATTCTATTATAGGGATTGAAGTTGCTAATGATTATCTTGAATTAACTGAATTAACTTACGAAAAAGATATTTTTCTTCGTAACTACTTTGGGGTTGTGTTTCTTGTTAATCTAGGTTGAGTTATCTGGTTTTTATTTATTGCACATATTTGGACACACGTCTAAAAGATTTGCAATCCACCAAAACATTTAAAAGAATATCAAGACTCGCGTATTTTAGATTCATGCGAATTGGAGAGCAGATGACCATTTCTAGACCGCAAAAGCGATTCTACTCTATTCGAAGCTGGACAGGAAATTGTCGAGGAACGTTTTATTGAGAACTCGCAGATTTCCTCGATAGCCAGACGATCTTAATGGGTTTGAAATGAAATGGATCGCATTTGGAGTAAAGCGCTGGGGATTCGAGCGAATTTTGATTCAGTAATTCGTCCCCGAATTGCTTTTTACATTCGATTAAAATTCTGGTGAAATTAATTAATGTAACCAGCCGGTAAGCACAGTATTGCGTAAATGTGTTCTACAGGAAGCACAGTATTATGACTAGCTTCCGGTGATAGCGATTAGATCGCCTCTGTTGTTTTAGAATTGCCATAATATTGAATCCGATCATGTAAATTAAATATAAAATAATTATTGTGTAGAATAATTTAGATTAATCTGTCAAACTGTATTATACTGTTTAATTAATGGATTAGAATACGATTAAATGAAATGCTATTGAATTAATTTCTGTTATCCAGAACTGTTTAAACAGAGAACTATATAAATTGTACATGAAACGAGTATCTTTGCATACTAACTTAATTTAACCTGTTAAATTATATTTAATTATGCTCTACTGTTTAATTAATTCATTAGTACAAATTAAATGAAACGGTATTCGGATGAATCATACGTTGCCATTGTTAATCATAGATAATGAGGAGCGTATCTGATTTACTAATACATTTACTCAGCACTAAAAATTATGGCCTTTTGTTCAAATGAATGTAGAGAGTGAGTATATTGAAATGCTCTGTGAAATTTTAGTATGATATTTTTGAAGGTATAAACTTTCAAAAAATGCAAAAAAAATAAATCGATTTTTTGACAATTTCACACTGGGTAGACCCCTTAAGGTAACAATTAGATTAAGGATGTATTGGCTATACAGTCAATCCCAAAAGTTTATACACTTTAGAAACACACTTTTTAAAAAGAAATCAGACGTCGGAAGAACATTGCTAATAATAAACAACAAAAAAAAATTTTCGATTTTTCCGAGATTTTTCCAAGGGGTACCCCTTCAATTTCTTCCAAATTTTCGTTTTTTGCCAATAACTTCCAAACTGTTGGACTTACAGAAAAATTGCATATGACCTTTCTTGTAGAAGACGTCGAGATCTACAATTCCTATGTAAAAATTTTTCGCTAGCGTCAATAGTTAATGAGTAATTTGCAAAAAACTGTTTCTTAGTTTTTTGTCAATAACTCGTAAACTATTGAGGCTAGCAAGAAAGTTTTATATGGAAATTGTAGATCTCGTCGACCTCTATAAGAAAGGTCTGATGCAATTTTCCCGTACGATCAACGGTTTAGGAGTTATTGAGGAAAAACGAAATTTTTGTCCAAAAGTTCGCCAATATTCGACGGTGGAATGGTCGGATTTTGTCAACATCAATAAAATACCAAATAATCATACTTAACTCATTAAATATCGAAAATAGAAGACAAGTGCACTATTTTTGATTATAGGAGATGCGTTTTTCTAAGGTACATTAATTTTTGGGATTGACTGTATAGCCGATACATCCTTAAGTCATAGCTGTAAGAGAC
>NW_017176532.1:40785-48066 GCF_001652005.2 Ceratina calcarata | reverse complement strand
GGGTAGACCCCTTAAGGTAACAATTAGATTAAGGATGTATTGGCTATACAGTCAATCCCAAAAGTTTATACACTTTAGAAACACACTTTTTAAAAAGAAATCAGACGTCGGAAGAACATTGCTAATAATAAACAACAAAAAAAAATTTTCGATTTTTCCGAGATTTTTCCAAGGGGTACCCCTTCAATTTCTTCCAAATTTTCGTTTTTTGCCAATAACTTCCAAACTGTTGGACTTACAGAAAAATTGCATATGACCTTTCTTGTAGAAGACGTCGAGATCTACAATTCCTATGTAAAAATTTTTCGCTAGCGTCAATAGTTAATGAGTAATTTGCAAAAAACTGTTTCTTAGTTTTTTGTCAATAACTCGTAAACTATTGAGGCTAGCAAGAAAGTTTTATATGGAAATTGTAGATCTCGTCGACCTCTATAAGAAAGGTCTGATGCAATTTTCCCGTACGATCAACGGTTTAGGAGTTATTGAGGAAAAACGAAATTTTTGTCCAAAAGTTCGCCAATATTCGACGGTGGAATGGTCGGATTTTGTCAACATCAATAAAATACCAAATAATCATACTTAACTCATTAAATATCGAAAATAGAAGACAAGTGCACTATTTTTGATTATAGGAGATGCGTTTTTCTAAGGTACATTAATTTTTGGGATTGACTGTATAGCCGATACATCCTTAAGTCATAGCTGTAAGAGACTATCAGCTTAGGCAAATTACAACAACAACAACAACAACAGAAATGGAATAGTGTTGAATTAATTTCTATTATTCAGAACAAATAAAAATATAACTTGTACATAGAAAAAGTATCGTGGATAAATCTAGATTAATCTGTTAAAATTAATTGGCTTGAACATAATAAAACGATATTGGATTGTTGAAAATTGATTGCATTAAATTGAATAGAAAAACTGAAGGGCGCTCTGATTTTTCAATCGAAATCTGTACCCACGTGTGAACCGCAGTTTCACTGCAAGTGGCGACAGGTAATCAAAGGCACGAGAATATAATCGGTAGCAGGGAAAAATTGGAGCACGGTTTCTCCTTTGTGTAGTTCGACCGGAATTTAGAGAAATATCGAATATCCGAAAATAAATCGTCCCGACGACCGAGACCGAGCTTACGTGACGTAATTCACTTCGAAAAAATCTTTCCTCTAAATCTTCTTATCGAGCTTTGTCGGCCCCAAAAATATTTGAAGACTCCCAGCAGCTCCCCGTCGCAAATAAACCATTTTATAGATAGAATCCACGTTTTCAAATATTTTTATCGTTTCTGAAATAGAAAATTGTGGTTTTATTTCATCCGGTCGAAAACTCGAGATAAAGTCGCGGATTCGTTGCTCGGCAATGAAAAAATTGTGAAATGTCATTTAAACGAGTACACGGAAGTTTGATTAGATTTCGTGCCACTTGTCTGGGTTAGACGACTCCGACAAGTGTCCCCGCTTGCACGCGTAGCGCGCGTATTAACGTCAATGCCAGTAATAACATCGTTGGTAATCGTGCCGGTGAAAACGTTTATTTTCATAACAATGGGGAGTCCCTAAGCGAGAACAAGACAGATTCACGGTTGAAAAGATGATGATAATTCATCCGTTGAAATTAAACAGCACGACTGCGAATTGCTCAGTTATTCGCAGTTTAATCAATTCAACGGATATATTAAATAATCATCAAGTCAGAATGTTTTGCATCTGATTTCTACAATGATGTGTATTTATTTTTGTTACAGATATCCTGAGTTCCTTAAGGATGGTTAACATGGACATGCAAACCGAGGTATGAAACGCCAAGGATTTAACTTGTTCATATAACATAGTATTTTATTAGTTAGTATTCCCTTTATTGGTACTTTTGGGGTTTTAACGACCATGGACCTCCGTTTTCCCCTTACAAAACATACTTAAAATACACAAAATATATAAACGTATTTATAACTAAACGTATTCTAACACAATAAAATAAAATATTCTATAAAACAAACCTGAATAAAAATAATGACCATAAGTTTAACTAGGCTGCACATTTTAATGGAATTGTATGTAAAAAAGATCTCCAAAAATATACAAAACAATGTAAATCTTGTATTATGAAAATCTGTACAAATGTTAACAGAAAAAAATCCTAAGTAACTTTCCTAGCTAAGCGAATAGAACCTTTAACAATTTTGGTTAACAATAAATAATAAGAAGTAAAGAATTGAGTTAGCAGATGATGAGATGAGTTTCCTTTTAACGTATTTATAATTGAAAAAAGTAATGCGAGTCAGAATATAGGAAAAAACTGACTTATGTGACTTTTACTCGTTCATATAACATGGCACTCTGTTTTACCTTAATTGAGATTTAATTCAGTTTTCTTGAGAAAGAACCAAACTCTGTTTTCGTGTATTATTAATTTCCAGAGCTCGGAACGTGCGAAGCGCGACACTCGCAAATCTATTAGCCGGGAATTACCAGAACCTGTTAATGCGTTAATCGCGTTGCAGGAATTTTGGTGCAATAATTTTCCGGGTTGAAGTGTGAATGGCATTATCCTCGAGATAGCATCCGAAGCATTTAGGATATCCGCTGATACACGGAAACTACATAAAACTTGTTTTGCGATTCATTTTAATATCAAACAAGACAATATCGAGCCAGCGTTTCAGATGAATGATAAATCTTCAATTCAATTAAACGCTAGTTGGCAATTAAAGTTTGGTTTTCGATTCGGATTTCACTAATTAAGAATTAAAATTATTTAATTATCTTAATTGGATGAATTTCATATTGACGATTGAATTTTAATTCTTAATTAAGGAATACTCCAATTGTTGATTGAAATTCAGAGAAATTTAATCGTTAATTATTACCAGTGGCTGTAATCTGCCACTCTGTGTCGAGCATCGTTATTTTTACTAGTTTATTATATTACTTCTGCTACAGTTAAAGAAACTCGCAATTTTTATAAGAAATTGCACAAGTTCGATGGAACTCGGGAACCTTGTTGCTCTTCGCAGAAGAAATAACAAAACTGTTCAACAGACCGAGGGAATAAGTTCGAAGATGGATAGTAGACGTGGAAAGCAAAGAGATATAAAAACAATTTAATAACACGAGGATAGAGTGACGTCAGTTTGTTCGTTTCGTCGTATTCTAATGCGGTTAATCTCGGTAAAAGATGGATACGCGATTTGCATAAGTGAAATAAATGGACGCAGTTATGACGATACATTCGTAATGAAGATTGATGCTCCTTATTTGAGTTTGATAGTATTTTATAAGAAGCATTACGAGAATATCTTTTTTTATGTATGTAAGAATGCCTTGGCAAAAAATTGAGGTCGTAGTGAAACATCAGCTGCTCTGTAGTGAAAAACGACGTGTCATTTTGTTGATACTAGCCATACGCCCGGGATACTTTAGTCGACACCCATTTATAAATCCCAAGGTGAACTGGTAAACACTAAGGATGATTAATTTTGTTGAAAAAAAGATGCATATTTAGAAAAATGTTCGAACTCCGTCTTTTAACGCTCCTCGTTACTTGGAAGCTTCCATCATTATTAGAGAAAATTACACTCATGGATATACGTTTGTGAGAATCGTCATATTTTTTACGGATTTCTGAACAGTTTTAATTGGACGGAATACCATAAAAAGCTGAACTCGCGATCACGTCCTTCGGTGAAAAATTGAATCAATGATATTTTTAGAAATCGAAGGAAGCATACCTGGTTATTGAATTTTAATACGATTTTCATCCCTGTATTTGATCGTCATCAAAACTGTTATAACTCTGGATTAAACAAGTCGTAGTAGTTGATCGTAAACGTCCGCTCGTATTTTGTAATTCAAAGAGGCAGAAAATAAAATGAAAATCAGCCCGAGGTTTCACATGAATCTTTGGAAGAACGAATATAAAGTGACAAATTACTTAAGGTGGTTCTATTCTATTAAAATTCTGAAGTCAAGTAAACATACATCCTCGGAATTTTTAAAATGTCAGTTTAACATACATTATTATAATTGATATCTACATAGGGGAAGGTGGGGTAAGATGGGATACTTAAGAAAAAATGTGAATAGAAGTGGAATAAATTTTTCACACAATATTTATTAATATATTTTTATTATCCTGCAACTACACTTTATTTATAAACGTATAAAATCTGCAGTCTATTACAATGTAAAGAATGACGTACTACAATTTGATTAAGATCTTTAGGTGTCGTGGGTTTTAATAGAAAGACCTTAATACCATGGTTTATATTAGATTTGGCTGCACTTGAAATTCATTTTGGAGGACGTGGTTTCAACCGAGGAGACACGTGTTTGCTAACAAAATATGTCAGTCGACGAAGCTGGGTGGGATGTAACAGTAACGAGCGTGCTCGTCTTCATTCATGGTTCTTATCCGCGAGTTGTGCCACGAATACGCTACCGCTGCTATCATTTCTCGGGCCACTTGCATCCTTTATGCTTTTTCCTCGTTTCTTCTTCGCCTACGTACCACGACGCGACGCTAAGAGATATTACGTTCACTCTGGTCTTGTTATAACAATCTTATGAATCTTTAATAGCCACGTTTCACTTTTATTTTCTTGCTTCCGCAAAATATGCGGTGTATTAAATAGGTAAAGTAGTCATGTCACTTTTATAACATTTGCCGGTAAAATTTTGACGTTTTTTTCCTGTTTTATTGATGACCAGGCAAAAATAAGGTTTACGGGATTACACTTTTCTTCCTTATATGAGAGGATTCTTGGGTCGTCAAGTACCTCTTTGAAAAGACGAAAATGAAATCTGGCGTGCTCTGGTCTTAATTTAATTCAAAATAATCTCTTTGGGATATAAAATTGTAACCAAGATTTTTCATATATTTTGTAACGCTCATATTACTAAATATCAGCATATTTTCATTAGGTGAGGTATATGATGACCTAAAAATCTTCTTATACAGGTTAGCCTTACAACATGACGACCTCAAATAATTCGTGTTATTCGCCGTACGAAAAAATGTTTCAAACGAAAGTAGCATAGTATTCAGAGTAACATACTTTTTTGTTATTTATTATGTAATAATTCAGGCTTCTTAAAAGAAAATGAAGTTGTTTGATCCAATATTAAAAAATTCATTCTATTTTGGAGTGTGAACATTAATGGTAATACACTTTGTGAATTAGTATCATAGATATTTAATTATGCATAAAAATTCACAGCGCATCAATTATGAATTTACGTTGGATTCTCTGATCGCAGAGTGAGGATCAATATACTTACCAGTAATTAGTAAAGTATTTGCATAATTTCGAACGTCCCGCAAAGTGGATTTTACACATTTTTTTGAAACTGGGATTTCGCGTTTCAGAAACCCGAACGATGATCGACGTTAATTGCGTAGACAATTAACGAGATTCAGCGAACCTTTGCGTCCATTAATTACGATATTGATGAACTATGGTCAGCTCACTTTACAGAACCTTGTCAGAACGTGATCCCTCATTAATGGGAAAACTCTTTCTCTGTCCCTCTCTATAGAGGAGTAATAGTAAGTAATAAAGAAGTAATAGTAGTTGCAGCAGAACTAACACGAATTTCATTAAAAACTCACCTCTTTTCATCATTTCATATAAAACAGTTCCTATTTAAATAATTCCGCAAAGGGCTTTTGTAAATGGTTCTACTTCATTAGAGAAATAATTTCTATACTATGCAAAAGGGAACATCCGATATACGAAGTCCAGAATTTTAGGTATACTTTTATAACGTAGAGATGATTAAGAAAGAATTTTGCTCTACCAACATTTAAGGGGATGAAAAGGGGATTTATGTATTTTAACGATTTTCTCAATATCTTTGAAGTTTGGTGAATTATAAATAAATAAACAAACAAACAAATAAATAAATAAATATTTTTATTCCATATATGTTGAATTTCGAACTCAATTAGTGCTGGCGAAGCAGCGACGGTGGATGATAATGCGGAATAAAAAAAGCGTCGGGTAGTAAAGTTCATTTTTACCTTCTCGTCACCGGGCGAACGTATTTACCCGAATTGACTTTTACCATGATATCATTCCTCTTCTTCGATACGGTATTTCATCAGCGTTAATAGAGTCCCGGGATGCGTGTCCGTTGGCGCGAGAACGGTATAAAACGTTTTATTTCAGCCGCTATAAACCCGGATAAAGAAATAAATTCGTCGATAAAATATATTATCGGAGGGTCATTTTAGCCGGCGCGTTCATTACCAGGGCCAGGTTCATTTCGTTCACGGTTACTTCGTTTCTACGACTGAGGATCACACTGTTTTTAGCTGCAACCGTTTTAGCTCGAATTGATTTGGTCGACGGTGACAGGATACGGCCGCCAAAGCTTTCTGCCTCCTACAGTCAATCGGCAAATAATTATTTCAGTTTCCGTCTTATTGAATCGTCTGCGGTTAAATTGAATGATATCGAGTACTCCACTTTGCAGTGTTTTCTCGTGTATAATTCTATTGCTGGTAGTAAAGTATTTTAAATATTCATTTATTAAAAGGAAATTATTGCAGACTTATAATATCAAGGAAGCTTTTGAAATTTTCTCTTTGGAGATCAGATATTACGTAATTAATCAGTAATTAAATAAATATTCACGATTTAGTTTCAATCTCGTTGAATCAATATTTATACTTTGCATTCTCTCAAATACAATTCTCTTGGTATTGATAGCAGATTTTAATTATAATCAATTGCTAATTAAAGAACTATTTACGATTTAGTTTCAATCTTGTTGAATTAATCTCAATGCTTCATATGTATTCTCTCAAATACAATTCCATTGCTAACTGTATAATATTTTGTATTAAATTAATTTATTAAAATAAAATTATAGGACACATTTATATTTTGTAACATCAAGGAAGCTTTTACAATTTTCTGTACGAAGCTCAGATATCTTTATACATTCTATAGGTTTCTGACAAGGTGTAAAAATGAAGTCGTACTTCTTGGAATATTGAAAAGAGAAGAAATATAACACGCGAATGCGAGCTGATGAATTTAACTTTTCGCAGACTTTCGAATGGCGATCCTCATTTTTTTTTCACCTCGAGTCTGTTACGGAGGGAATGAAACTAGAATGGCTAGTTTCAGTATCTGGGAGATGAAGACGTGATGCAACTGAATTACACAATTTTCTCTGCTTTTTTCCTGGAGAATTTTCTGTTAAAATTTTAGAACTGAATAAAATGAGTTACGCGGCTGAAATAATAAATTATCAAGGTGTATATATATAT
>NW_017176532.1:27368-40100 GCF_001652005.2 Ceratina calcarata | reverse complement strand
AATTAGCAAGAATTACTATTATTAAAATAATTTTTTATCTGCCGTATTGAACACAATTCAAATTGCAATTTGCAAGAACAAACTGAAAGAACAACACACAAGTTCTACCAAACATAAAATATTTTCTATTAGAATAAAACGATAATCGATTACTTTATATAATAAATCTCACTCATCTTGGACAGTTGGTTACTAATAATTGTGATCAAACAGCCGAAGCAAGGAAGCAATAAGATCAGAGAGATTAAAAGTGTTAAATATTTAAATGCCGAGCGAAGGCTCATTCTTTTTTTCAAGTCTATTGCGATGTAGAAAGGAATTGCAGCCGTGAGCTCGCGTAGCGCTGCACGGGAAGCGATATTTTCACGGTGAAGTCTCGTAAAAGGAAACTTGCTCGGCTTAAAGGAAGAGCGAAACTTGTACGTGTCGCCTCGTAAACCACCCTTCCTCCTTCGAATCTTCCTATTTTTCCCAGTTACTGACGCACCGGGAAATCTCTGACGAGAGTAATCCTTACACTTTGCTCTAATAACTGATTCTTTCCAACCCCAAGCCTACGCGAAACCCTCGTCGAACTCTTCGGTTCGGCTACCAAATTTTCTTTCGCAATTTCATTGTTTCGAAATTCATCGTTCTTGTAAAGAGAATTATGGCCCGTTTTCGTGTATGTATAGGAGTGGTATGGTAGCATCTGGTGACAGTAAATAAATGAAAGCTTTATATTAATTTATTATTATTCTTTAACAAATCAGCCAGTGCAAAATGATTTCAATTTTGGTGTAACTATACGCGAAAGTGCTGCGTTTCAGAATAATCCCCGATTGCACTACATCACGTGGAATGCGGGATTAAGGTTCCGCGAAATGTTTCACGGAAATGCTGCTAGATCGATGCACGGTTAATTTTAGCATTCGCTCCCTTTAATTATTCCTTCAATATTTCCATATTTTAAAACGGACAATAAATAGAAGGGAATCGGTCGAATGGATAAAAATTAGCTGGACTAGAGACGGATTGAAATTCGGTTGATTCAACAGCGAACGGTTCCGACGTTTACCAAGCCGTGAATTATGCGCGTTCCGACGTCGATTTATCTTCGTCCCGCTGATATTATTTGTTTACCGGATCTCGTTTCAAATTGTAATTTCCGTCGCGACTTGATGCAAATTAATGTCAAACGCGAGATCCATTGATATGCCGATCGTATCTTCGTTCCTTTATTTTTTTTTATCTGCGGAATTCTGTTACGTTGATAAGCTTTTGAATTAATGCGTTAAGCTTTGACACGTGCACGTCATCCACGCGCAATACCGTGTGTTCATCAATTCACACCAACGATCATTACACTAATTGTAGTTTTAACAATTCATTAGCTAGTATCATTTTCAGAAATGCTAATATTAATATTGTTCTGTTAGACTTAATTACCCAGCACAATTTATTTAGTAAAAAAGCGTGAAGTACATTATTATTGAATTTTCATGGTTCTATCAATTCCAGGAGTAATTAGCAATGATATTGATTGTACATTGTTTAGGATAGTCAGTTAAATAGATAAATATCAATAATTTTCAAAATAACGAAACTTCTATTGATTTACAAAATTATATAATAATTAAGTGGAGTTCCCTTCCTTCTTTCCTTCCTTGTTTGGGTTTGTAGGTATGAAGCTATATATAGACAAAGCGTGCGTTCAATTTTGCTCTTAACATTTTTTCAATGGAATTAAATAAATCTAAAGTAATCAAGGTGATAAATGTTATATAGTTACGGATTGAAAAGGAAAATTGGTCTCGGTTACAATTTGCGGCTTAAAAATAGTCATTTTTCAAGTGTCGTTACGGTGGCCCGCTCTCTTTGTGCGCGTTGATGTAATCATGATTGTAATCTCATCGTGCGGCTTCTTCCATTAACCGCGTTCGAAGAGAGAGGAGAGGAGAGGAGTCTTCTTTGTTCCCTCGTCAACACCTTCCATTATCGTTAACTACTTTTAGCTGTAATAAATGATGGCTTAAACCGAAGGGAAAACGCGGAACACGATGCCACTACCACTAAAGCTACAATTTACTATTTTTCAAAACTTGTCTCTTAATCTTTGCCATCTCATAAGCAGATTTTTGCATATGAAACGATTTATATGAATTATGAAAATTGAGCACTGCAGTTCCATTCACGTTTTGATATTTTATATAGCTTTATAAATTATGTTTTATAGTATCGATAGGGAAATATTATAATGCTTGACTTAGTAATGAATAAGTGTAAAATATTGCGTTTATTTCTTAACATGTCTGTATGAACATTCTCTTGAGACAATTAAAAAATGCACAAGATTCGTAGTCTACTGATAAGGAAATAGTACAATGGTTGATTGAGTAATGAATAACTGTGAAAAGTCCTGTCGCTGTTAAGAATGTTAAAGCACTATTTTACATGTTTCCATGAATATTCTCTTGGGACAATTCAAAGAGTTCCAATGCAAATCTGGAAATATTCAGTACGTGAGTAGCCACGTCAGGCTTGCCTTTGGCGCAAACAACTCAATGAATATGCATTGTCACACTCAAGTTCTCTCTTTTTTTTCACACAATGCGCAATCGATACATCCATACCGAACGTCGCAGAAATAGCGAAACAATCTTTCACGCAGATTTGAACAGGTCTGTTGTTCTTCCAAAACGTACAAATAAAACTGAAATAAAAAAAAAAAAGTGAAAATTGCTAATTTATATGGTGTCAGAGAAGACCAGAAGGCAATAGGAATGGAAGTCTAAACCAGGTTTAGCCCGAATCGAACCACGTGGTACGCAATTCCAAGAAATCTCGTTATTCCAGGTGAGAAGTAATTTCAGAACTCTCAGCCGACCTGTTGGTTCGTCGAAGGGATTTTCAATTTCTGTGTCGACTCGCTTTTCTAAGACGCTAATAGGGTCCTACGGAGCTCATTCGCAAAGCCATAGAATGAAATTTCCAGAACGGGAAGAAGAGTTCTGGTGTTACGAGTGTAGAAAAATGAGTAAAGTTTCCCTGAGGAGCTGAGGACTCGACTGAGAAGGTCGGCTCGTAAGGAAGGCATTTAAATCCAGAAAAGAAGAGAAACCCTAATTAAATCAGACAAGGCCTTAGTTTTATCTGAGTTAAACTGTGAGTCAACTGTATGTGACTCTGCAAAACTACATATTTTAAAAATGTTATCACTAGACTGCGGATTTTTTAAGCCTTCTTAAACAATGGAGCAAAAGTTGCCTTTATAAGCGATACTTGAGTTTCTTGCTTATAAAATTAGACTGTCTCTCTCCATTTGTAATTTACAGGTTTAAATATTGCAACGTCACAAGGTTGAATGATGTGGGTCACATTTGGAAAAAGTGAAACGAAAATAATAAATTATTTTAAAATAATTTCGCCTATATAATCTTTTATGAAAATGAAAGATGAAAATTTATTTCTACTAGTAAAAAAAAAACATTTGACTGGTTTTTGTTTTTGTATAATAATTGAAATTGTTTTTGTATAATAAAAAAATTTCTATGTACTGGCAAGTGCCTATTTCTTAAATTGGTTACCCTGTACAGAAAACCGATGCAGTAGATGTAATTCTGCTTTTTCCCCCTTATCTCGTCGTCGCTGTTAATTAAACAAATTTCATTTGAAACTAGTCGACTCCGCGTTAAACGTTATCTCGTTAAAAGTTAAGTTTCTATGGAATTAGCGCTGGTGCAATTTTATTATCAACACTTGGAGTAACACTTCAACTATCAAACTTAAAGTACAAGTTCACAAATCGTTGCGGTTAGCAAGAACGGGGACTGAGAAAAAATTTGTTAGAAGTAGAAGTTAGGAGAGAACGCGGGTATCGGATTTCTGAGATGGTTTCGGATAAAGGGCGCAAGGGTGAAACGGGGCGAAGGTTACTTGGTTCCAGGTAATGGAATTTCACTGTGAACTGTGAAACTGATAACACTTCTACTAGGGAAAGAAACGACTAGTATCGAAAGCTATCGAGCCGTAATAGAAACGTGCCTCTAATCGAATGGAACCGAATGGATATTTCCTTCTGTTCATTGACAACTAACATTGAGAAAAATCTGTAGTTGGAAGTCACGTCTTTACCATTATCTGACCTCTCTATTTCGCTTTTATCACCATTCCATTTTTTTTTCTCGGTGCTTTATGAAACTGTCACACGTCCATTTAATTTTATTTCATTCAAAATTCATTCAAAGTTTCAGCATACTTGCATGCATTCCCACTATAATGTAATTGAAAGAGGGACAAGAACATTTTGTTTAGAAGCAGTATATATAGACTTATTGAGTAACAATAATAACAATAACAGTACATGTAAAATATGTAGAAATATGAATACTTGGACTTTAATTAATCTGCAGATTTTATGCATTTATTAAACGTTGCACGTGCACGCATGCTAGGATACAAAATATAAAAAGCGAGTGCTTAAATGACAAAGGAAGTCGTAATTTGAAATGCATTTTCCTAATTAACTATCATAAATCTCCTATTTTGCACAAAATACACAATCTACTAATGTATTATAACAAAAGAGTCTGTCAATTTGCTAATTATAAACTCCCTCAAATACAAAGTTGAATGAAATAAGAAGATAATCAGTTATTTTAATATACATGGATCCCAAAGTAAATCACATAATTTAACTAAATATTTTCCAATGACATGTTTTCGGTGTTTAAAGCTGATAATCGTTCATGCATTGCAACACTACTTTTTTATTAAAATGTCTTGCACATTATCCACGTGTATTAAGTATACAGGGTGTCCCACGTAACACTTTTCACGATTTTTCAAGTATTTGCGATAATCTGACAAAAAAATATTTTTAACAAAAGTTGATCAGTCTTCGATCGATTCTCCTGTTAATTTGCACTTATGATATAATATTCTAAGTATGTATTATGTTTATACTAGATCATTAAATAGACTGAAAGGTCGATAAAAGTCCGGGTTTAAGAGTTTGCGACTCGTTGATCTTCAAGTGTATATCCTATTGCACTATCGCAAACGGTTAGAATGGCTAAAGCTGCGAGGCTGTCTCTTTACCGAACTGAAACTTTCTCGCGTGCATCTGGAGTGCACTGGATGTTCGATGGTTTTTCCGGCAGCCTTGTCTCCAGCTGTTTCCAGTTCGCTCGAACGTCGTCCTCGACGCATTGTTGAGCCCCGTTAACGATCCCGCGGCCGAGCCCCGTTGAAAAACTTCACCGCCTTTTAACTCCTCAGCCCGGGGCTTTTTACATACGTTCTCTGTAGAATCTCGCATCGCCGACGCTCTTTACATTTCCCTATTAATTTCCACCGTGGCTCTCAGTTTTATTCTGTAGCCAGGCGGTTACTCTAATGCTTGCGTCTTCGGCATCTTTTTAATTACTTAAAAAGAAAAACTAAGTAAAATACTGCGAATTTCTGCTTGTTTACCAGACTTTAATTTCAATCTTTAGTATAAAAAATGTTCTTCTTTCGAACGCTTTATTATAGAGTTTTTAGTGAGTAGCGAATGTCGAATCATTGAGGAAATAAAACACGTAAAAGTATCAGAGAGCGTTTGGACGATTACAATGGAAACAGATGAACTGGAAAGCAAACTGCGGAAACGTAACGTGGGTGTAATAGAGGAAATATTCAAAGAGCTTATAGAGGCAGGAGCTAATTTTAGTATTACCCATTGCAAAATAGGAAGTCTTATTCTGTTCGTTTTACCGACACAGTTATATAGAACTGTTACATTCATATACGTCCTCTGTTTCCATGTGAATCGTGCGCACATAATTCCAACCGTGTGAAGCGCCTTATCAAGTTTCAAGTAAATTGAAGTAATCTTTGAAATTTAATCATGCGTCCGGCCCTTTTTAATTAAAATGGTAGAGCTTCGTCCTGGTATCCAGAAATTCTGTAGAAATTAAAATACCCGGTTGGGGGCAGGAGTTCCTCAAATTCTTTTACTCAATTTGGTTAGAACAAGATAAAAGTAACGTGAATTAATTAACCTGTTCGTAACCGAAGATAATCTGCAGTAGCAGATATGCATTACATAGGCTGTGGTTTTTAACGCAAAATACAACTGGTTAAAAACGTTTCTCATACAATTTTCTTTAACCACTTTACGTTCGCGTCCTCAAGCATTCTGGAAATGCATGAAAACCGTAGTTTAATAAAATAAACGTTGGATGCGAGATAAAAGAGATGGAACTGGATTTAATTTGTGTTTTTCACGGGAAACACTGCGTCCGGGGAAGAAAGGAAAAAAAGTCGGGTCAATTAATCACGCGTCAGTTCGTTTAGCTACTGTTTGACCCGGCCATCGATTTACGTTTTCCCGTGATATATTAATATTGTCCCGAAACCACTTTCGGGTTAGTCGTCATCAATCCACATCAATCTTTGAATTGCTACAGCCATCGATCACTTTCTGGTCTGAAGGAACGAACCTGAGGAATGAACCTGAGCAAAATTCTATCTGGGGAGACGAGCAAACGATTTTCACGACAAACATTCCCTTCCACCCTTTGATGTACTCTGAGCATGCATTCGTACTCATATACGACGTTACGTAGTGGTTACCATCAATATTAATAAACCATCGGTTGTACTAGGCAACTTGTCCTTCGGTCAGGATAGTTCGAAATGTTGGCAACATGCAAAACTAAGCTCCTTAATATTCACGCGGTTGTCCATTGTCCCGTGGACTTTATGCAAGTCAATTACGTGGCAACCGATAACGACGCTGATAGTCGCAAATTTTTAGGGCATTTTTTTAAATTTGATGCTTTCCATACAGGGTGACTCATAGTAAGAGGTATCATATTTATTAACACATGCTGTATGATGCAGACCATCAAATGAATGTATCCTTGTATTTTTACAAATTCAAATGTATTTCCCTCAGCTTCAAGAATGACGTTAATGACTAATGAATAATTTCAAATGATATTTCTTATTGATTCACCTTGTCAGTAACAAAGATGAATAATTATTATTACAACTTGGCAATACGTTCTGTTACACAGTCACGTGCGAGAGACTAGAGATCAGGGTTGTACATTTTCGAACTATCTATCTATATATTATATATATATATATAAAATATCTGTATATATATAAAATAGAAAAGTATGTGTGTATGTATGTGTACATCTATCCCATTGATGGGGGGAGGAGAAGATGGAGGGGGCGGCGAGGTGCAGCTAGTACTGATATAATTTCCAATTACAATTTAATTTCTTAATTTCAATAACTTTCTTCGTCCAAATTTAATAAATTCGTTCATTACTGTGGAATGTATTACCGCGTATTAATATGCAACAACGGGAAATACAAAGTATGGTACAGTGTTTTAAAATGCTTCCATTTTAATTTAACGGAATGACGAAAACACATTGTTTGGAACTCATTCTCTATGAAATAATTAAGGCAAGAGCGTATTAAACGTATCAAGGGATTGTCTAATTAGCCGACAGTCGGAACGCTAATTAAAATTTACCAACCGCGTTGTAGTTGGACGATGTAATCAAAATGAACGTGTTGTTTTCATGATATTTAATTATCCGGCGAGAACTTCCTGAATTTTTCTCCTTTCATTTGGTAATTTTTATTTCATTAGCATAAATGCTAATTACCTTCGCCTATACTTTAGATTAATTAGTTTCATCTACTGTAACCATATCATTCAAATTAATATAATAAATTCAAATCGATTATAGTGCGTATAAAAATTAGTTATAAGCATTTTTTATGTTTATTACAGGATTTTAAAACAAATACTGTTTCGTGTTTTCGTTCGATTTTTAAATTTTACTTCACGTTTAGTACCTCTGTACTGTTTCTGCAAGCAGGGGAATTGCAACAAGTTATATACGTGGCATCTGTTGCTTCATCGGTCCGATTTCCTTCGTTATAGAAAAATAACGAATGATAAAACAACAATAAAAGGGTATCGCATTGCTATCTGTACCATAAGGAAGTATAAAAGATAAGGGTAAAATTTTTTTTCAATTGTGTTTTGTTAGTTTTATTGGGTTTTATTTAATATAGCAATCACATACATGAATGTGATAAAGAATAACAGAATTGAGCGTATATATGTATAAGCCAATGATGTAAATGGCTTAATTAATTTCTGATAGGTTCTTATAAGTTCTGTAGGATATTGGATGTTTAGCTAACGTCTGGACTTGAAATTGGACTCAGAGGTATTCCAAGACTGTGAGGCGTTTATTTAATTTCGCGCGGCAGGGCAGTTAAATAAATATGTCGCTTTCAAATTGGCAGTAGCTTTGAACGAAATTGGAAACACGACATAATTACAAATCGTTTCACTGTGACACTTCCATTCGACGTGATTTAAACTTGCGCACCGTTCGTATCCAAGTTCATTCACGGAATATTTGAGACTGGATTATAATGGGGGATGAAATACAAAACTGAGATAGTCTGCAGAGACAGTTATCTCTCTTAAGTAAATCTACCCAAGTGTTCTTCACTTATTTTAGTGAAATGTACATTCGTACTTTTAGGGTTGCAGATATTTTAATTGATACATTAACGAATAAATTTCTCTAAATCTCAATCGACAATTGGAGTATTCTTTAATTAATAATTAAAATTTAACGTTAATTCGAATTTCTTCCAATTATTCAAATAATTTTAATTCTTGATTAATCAAATTTGGAGCGACTCTATTTCGGGTTTTGCTGATCGAAGTATTAATTTTTATATCCTTTTCGATATAAAGATCAGATCTCTTGCTAAATCGATGGTTCTGAAAGAGCCTAAGAAGAAAGTAGGACAGGAGCTGGCTGCCCCACTATTGGCAGTCAAGATTGAACCCAAAAAGCAAACCTATCCTCTGTTTGAGAAGCGTACACCTAATTTCAGTGTTGGAATTAGTCAAGTTTGACTTTGAAGTCAAACGTTAATTACCATTTGGCGTTATACTGAATTAAAGATTTAATCAATGCATTTATGCAATCTTGCATATTATGAAAAATAATACGTATTCTCTTTATCCCCCTTGAAGTATAAAAATCAACTCTTCTCATATAAAAGATAATGTGTACTAGGCAGATTCTCACTACCTGTCTCTCTCTTACTATCTTAAGGTAATTTTGAAATTTTAGAAGAAGTAAACGGAAGGTCGATCAATTGAATCTCTTGATAGAAGTCACGAGCGGAAAGATTAATCGTCCGATCGTTTTGCATTTATCAGATAACGTCACAAGCCCGATGTAATCGTTGGAAAAACAATCGTAGGCCGCAGTGTCAGGGATTTATGCATGCGTCGTACAATGTAATTGATGTATTATACTTAGCTCGTATTAACCGTTGACAGTTTGTTAAAGCTTAGTAGTGTTTCCTCAGAGTGTTAAACGGGACTACGCGAGGTACACTCTACATGAGGACAAATATTGTGCGGCTGCCTGAAAAAAGATAATGCAGTATTTGACTGCTGCTGTAGGTACACCGTGTTTTCATAATTTTACTATAGATCTCGTTTCATCTGGCACATTTTACAACCGTAATTAAAAGTAGGAAAACAAGCTACTCAAACGAATAGGATATTCTGCATCTGACTGGGAAAGATAATACAGCATTTGAATTTAACTATTATTGTAGGCACAACTTTTTTTATTACAATTTTATCACAGACTTTTATTTCACTCATCTCTAGGCTGCGAAATTTTATGTGAAATAAAATGTTTATAACAGAGAATTTAAGAATGAGATATGCTTTACATTTATTAATTAAATATCATAGCATTCACTTTGCTTCCAACATTTTTTATGCTGGGTGCACTCTTAAAACCGCGGTACATTTATGTCTATTATAAATGCACAAAAGGTAGATTCTCGAGATTTAATTAAAAGTACGAAACCAAATTGTCCAAACAAGTACCATATTGTGTAGCTCACTGAAAAAAAACATAATGATAGACTGTTCAAAATTCAGCACACGTGTTTCATAAACGTATAAAGAATCTGTATTCTACTTATCAAATTCTCTAACTGTAATTAAAAGCAGGAAGCCAAATTGCACAAACCACGTAGCATAAAAAACTTTCCAGTTGACAATGTTACTCTGAAGCCTATCTTTACCTTTTCATTCCCGATACTCGTACGCGAGTTCGTGTACGCGGCAATTAGGGCGGCGTCGGAGGATCCAGCAGCGATTGAATCGACGTCGGGGAAAACAGGATGCAGTCAACAGGGTGACTCCGTCCGCTTTTGTAGTTACACCAGGAAATCAGATGGAACCGGACTAGCTGATACCGGTCGTGTCGTCGTATCAACGACGCATACGTACATGTATATGCCATGTAAATGATGTTCGCGTGACACGTCAATGCCCGTTGGTATCGATAACGCGGCTCCATCAGACGGCCGAGAGGAATCGATCAGGCAAAACTGCAAATATGTATTCTCTCTACCTACGTTCGTTTCGCTAATTACGCGATCTTCTCGTCATGTTACTTTACACGCCTTTGATGCACGTGCTTTCCGATCTAGATATACCATACAGATAATGCAATAGGGGAGTCGGTTCAAAAAAAAAGATCAGTTTAAGGCTTTATCTTTCTTTCTCTGACAACCAAATGTGTAATTAAAAAGTTAAAACAAATCACAGTGTTGTAGGCAAATGTTATTTAGTATTTATTATGTCCCTCCATGGTTTCGCTCGCGAGTTTTCTACCGTTGCATTATGGCTGGAATTTATAGTCGTCTCTCAGTTCTCTTGCTTATCTACTATTTCCGTAAATCCATATTTTGCAATTTTTTGCCTTTTTGAAAAAAACGTGAAAATTTTACCGACACATTAAACAAGTCACGTGACTACTCCAGCCCCTTAATCTTTACTCAGTTTGCAGTATCTCTGAGATATTCATGTTGCTTAAATGGATTGAATCGCGTGTCAAAATGATCAATTGAGATTCTTTTATATGTATTTCAAAGACCGCAGGCCGTTAATTAAAGTTACAGCCTGGCATTATTTGAACTAGTTTATCTCGAAGCTTGAACAGCTGAGTAATGAAATACTGCAACACCGTGGTTCTACCAGCCGAAATTATTATACGATCAAGCGATGAAAAACGTATAAGCAGCATTTGATGGTACGTGACGATCCCCGAGACGTAGTTCGAAGTCTACCAGCCGGTGAGGCATTTCGCGTTGACGGCGGTTCTTCTAGTTACAAATTTCACGATTATTTGTCACGGACTCCGCGTACGTTCCACTTATCTATCCGATTTACCGGCATCTAATCGTGCGGTCAATTTGTACGCGTCGACGATTTGAATCTATCGTGCTCGCCTCGCCACGGAACCCGAGCCGTTTATCTGCTGGAACGTAGAAACGTTTACTGTGTACGTCGCGATGACAATTCGACGTTCGCCGACCGGAACAAGTGTTTTGCAACCTCACGTTTTCCGATAAACTATTTCCTGCTGATCAAATCAAATGTTTCCGAAGTTTTGTTCATTTCATTTATAGAATTTATTAGAATAGATTCTCGTATATCGTCGTTAATATGTTGTAACAGGCTATATGAATTCGCGTTATAGGAAATTTTTCTCTATTCTATCTATTTTCTCGTCTAACGAGCATAATCTAAATATGTTTGAAATGATTACTGCTATTTTATTTTCGATTTTTCATTAAATAAGACAGTATTTTAAAAATAAATGGCTTATGTGTACGATGACCATAATTTTGGGAGCGAAATCGGGAACAAAAAGGAGCTTGGCTGTATTTTATCTTTAAATTCAACACGAAAATCGAATTATCACAAAACTAAGGAAAAGGTTTTCACTTAAAAACTACGGGACTCTATCATGTCAATGAACAATTGTTAGTTATATTATTTGATTCAAGTATTTAAAGCAACAAATTATTTCGAAATTATGAAATGCAAAATAAAGTCATTTTTAAAATGTTATTCGTAAAATAACGATAACATCGTAGTATATAAAATGAATCAGTATAATTAATTGTTCCAAATAAGATAGTATTTCAAGTATTGAATTATTTCGAATAATTATTTCCAATAATTCATTATCAATGAATATTTTCATATCCTGATCTGTACAGCAGGATTAGACATATCTTATTTCAAATAAGATAATATATCTTATTTTAAATAATGAATTATGTCCAAGAATTATTTAAAAAAAGATATAAAAAATATTATGTACATTTATTCTAATTTTCCTGTAATACGTTATTTGTTACTTCTAATCTTCCTACGATGCAATTTTCGTGTTGTTTCGCGATCTGTTGACAAGGCAACTAATTATTACGTGCCATTTTGCGCACTGGCAAACTCGCTAACATATTGACGCGACATTGCCGGCATAATGAGAAAATTGGAACGCATATGGTATGCAAGTGTGAAAATAAAAGCCATAGCGTGTTTCAAGGCCTCCTGAATGGTTCACCATCTGCGCGGTCACAGTGGTAATCTTTCCTGATTAAAGAAATATCCAGTCGGATGCTGCGCGCTTTTAAAATAAACGAACAGATTATTATTGTAAAACGGAAATTTTAAAAACATGTTATTAGGATAAATTATTTCTCTTTTTACGATTTCTTCGTATAGACTGTATTTTATATATTGTATCACTATGTTCTGATGGATAAAAAAATATTGTAGAAATTGGGTAGGACTCCTCTTATCGATGAGTTTGTAATTTTTTTATTATATTT
>NW_017176532.1:24037-25555 GCF_001652005.2 Ceratina calcarata | reverse complement strand
CTTCTGTAATAATCATTTTTTCAAAAAGTTCATTGCTTCAAATATTGGACACAGCTTTTTATTACATGTCTTGAACTTTTGGCAGAGATGTTACGGTTCATTCAACGTTAACTATAAGTGCCTGATTCTGTCTTACGATCAGTATATCAAAAACTCAATTTCATTCAACGTCTAGAGTGGGAGAGTAATATTTCTTTGCTCGCGGGGTAGTTTCATTCTGTTGTCGCGGTTCTTTCATAAAGTTGCCGAGGAAAAATGGCTCGCCTGACCCAGGCGTCGATGTCAGTGAATCGAAACGTTAGGTAGGGAAGCCGCGGCACGGAAACTTGCTACTCAATTTTCGTTTGATGGCGAAACTTTGGTGAAGCACTTTCGTACCGCGTACGCGAATGAAAAGGGGAACGCAGCTCCCAAGTCCTCGTAACTGGTTTATCTGGTTAAAACACAGCCAATGTCTTAGACGACAACTTATTGTCGCATGTGAAATCGAATTGCGAGTTAAATTACGCGACGTAAACACTTCTAGAAATTGCTTAGGAAAGAATGTTTGTAAATGAATGAGTGATTTATTTTATAATTTATTAAGTTGTTCACTGAATTATATTATAAATATTTATTAAATTATTTTATACATATTTACTAAACTATTTTATATAAATATATTTATGAAATTATTATTTATGTCGTTAATTTATTAAATCTGATGCTAGCTTTCAATTGTACCCTCGGAGAATTTTATATAAAATAAATAGATTGAATTGATAGACTTTTAGATCACTAAATCCACTGGAAACTAGCCAAAGGATTAGTGAGCTTTCGCTCCCCTCGAAACCTCGTTAGCTATTCCTAAACTCTGAAAACAAATGACAATGAATATCGATTTCCCATTAAAGTGAGTAACTGACAGTTTATTAACTTCTTTTGCTTCGTTTCTCTTTCTAGTTTCGATTATTTACGTGAACGCCAGTTTACGTTCCCCGGCTGTTTTATTGAGTCAACAACTTCAGGTCAAACGGTAATTAAATTAATTTCTTTGCTTTTTCTCAAACTAACATTAGCATTTTATTACATGTATAATAATAATAATAATAATAATAATAATAATAATAATAATAATCTTACTTCTTTTTTAAAGAGAGGATTAATCTGCTTTGCACGTGAATTTAATGCTCGAATAAAAGCAGAGGGAAAAGAAATTTCGTAGATTGTTGAGAGATTAAAGGCAGCAGATCAACGTTTTCATGTACTGTAGTTTTTTCGTCTTTCTTTTTTGGTTTGACAAGACGTTATGTTTCTTCTTTTTATTCTACCGCGGTCCGAAAAATCACGACGGTTTTACCAACGGAAGCGACGATTTATGGTCGTACGATGCGTTTCCATTGAAAATTTGATTAACGACCGTATACGTGAAACCGAGTCTGGTTGATTCCGTCCGTGTATTCTATTATTCGATGGCAATTCCTAGGGACAGGAAGATTGATTTCAATCGATCAACGATGAAATTCACGGCATTAAAAA
>NW_017176532.1:18558-23903 GCF_001652005.2 Ceratina calcarata | reverse complement strand
GTAGATTTTTCAAAGTGGTTGTCCCATATCGGCGATAGTGAGCCGTGTTCACTTTTGAAGAAAGAAATGAGCAATCTCCCTCTTTATTTCTTTCCGGACCAAATTGAATTAGTACCTTGTGTCGAGCCTGATAGGTTTGAGTTCCTGAAATGTCCACAATGCTGTGGAATATGATAATCGTGGAATGCATTGTCTTGGTGACTGACAAGTACAAATAGGATTTATCAATTATCCCGGACCTGGTGCTATCGGACATCGGCGTATTAGTTCCGGTTTTCGCTATTCTACAACGGCGTTCGTTGTTTTATATCAGCCACGAGAAATGCGTCTCGTTAATCTTGGGCAGGGTACGCGGCCCGCTCGATTTACCTTGATTAAGAGCTTTCGAAGCTCCGAAGAGTCACTCCTGCTTTGATTTACGGCGTACGTGTACATTTGTTCGTTTCACTGAATTATCGAAAACTTTCAATCTCTCGGATAAATTCTTAATGTTTTATTCAGAATATCATGTATCACCATCGAGTGACTAACTGGGTCAATCAATCAAAATTTGTTTCCTACTGTTTTATTTAATGGTAATAAAAAACATACAGGGCTGCGCGAAACTGGTATGGACTCTCGTGACGGTAGGAATAAAAATTGAACAAAAATTAGAAAATATACTGTATGTGTAGTTCCATTTAAAAAAAAACGAAGTGGATCATTGTATCTCATTAACATAAACACTAACGTGGAAACGAATTTATCAAAAGATGTATCCCCTTGAACCATAAAAATTCCGTACAAAAGCTTCTGCTTATCTCCTATAACTTAGAAAATAAATAAGTGTTGCAATCTAGGACACCCCGCATGTACCTTCTTGTCGGGAATTGCGTGAGGATTACTGGATAACTCGTTTAATATCGGTTTTACAGATGCCCGGGAACACGACGGTAGGCAGCACGCTTGTGGAGGAGGAACTCCATCGGATTCTGCAGGAGAGGGAGCAGGAGTGCTTGCAGCTGCAGGCGATGAATTCCACCCTGCCGCAAGGTAGGATACCTCAATGCATACAAATTTAACGAATCCTTGAAAGTTTCCACTACTGCTGCCCCAGGAATTTTATTACTTGGGCCAGTGGGTGGTACGTCGGCATGCGATCAGATTTCGCTTGCGAGTTAGACCAACGAAATTACTAGGATAATTCTAGCGTGATTAAAGTTAAAAAAAAAAAATACGTACGAGCTTTATTGAAACTCGTCGCGTGTGCGGACATACTAACCAGCTAGTAGTATATTTTTGGACTTACAATTCGGATTTCCTTACCTGAAACCGAGCTCTCGCTGTTAAATTATAGCTCGGGTTCCTTCCGTTTCACTAATAATGTATTAAAAATAATAACACGTTTATACTTTAATGACCACAGTTATAATTGTTTTGGAGGTATATTTGTACACTGAGTGTTTCGTATAAATACTGTCTTATTAAAGAAATTAGGCACATTCTACTCATAAGATCGTACAAAATTGGCTCATTAGGAGCCGTTTCATTTAAATACTCTACACACACGCTCACACAGTCCCTGTTAAAAAGTTCATTTCCTCTTCTTCGACTCGGATGGTCGCTTGACCTTATTCGAACTTGACCTCGTGAAATAATTCTTCACGGCTTTAATCAGGCGTATCGCAATGTAAAGCACGATTGTTAGGCAAACGAGTACGAATGCGTATACGTCCAGAAGGTACTGTTGATACCAGGTGAGATGAATGGCCGGTGACTGCAGCACGTATCCATTCCTCGCAACATATTCCACCCAATAAACTGCGGTATCTATCGCGGTCATCGGTCTATCCTTAAATAACTGTGATATCTTGTTTATGCTAGTCCTGCAAACAAAAATCATGGTGATTTGAATGAAAGGGAAACAGGAGTTTCAGATTTAACGCCTTGCTGTATTTTAACGAGTCTGACTTGTGATTAGAATTTTGTACATGAGTAAACATTATACATATATTATACATATATTATATTTAAACATGAATATTATGAGTCGAAATTGTAATCAGAATTTTATGTCAAACTGGATATCACGAGTCAGATTTATGCTCATAAAAATGTGCGGTTTGCTATAAGCATGAAAAGTGGTGGGAAATGATCTAGGAATGCACGAGGTCCGAATTTTCATTTCAATTTCAATCCAATTAAATGAAACAGATTTGTTGTGTCATTTATAGATACAAACATATTGTTAGCTACGTTATCACAAAATGATGTGGCTAATCATAAAATAATTGAATGAAACAGATTTGTTGTGTCATTTATAGATGTATAATTATTGTTAAGTACATTACAACAAAATGATGTGGCATAAGATAATTGAATAGAATAGATTTCTTGTGGCATTTATAGTCGCACTTATTATTAAGTACGTTACAAAATGATGTTAGTAATTATAAGATAGTTGAATAAATGTGACAGTTATAGGTGTATACTTAAGTGTATTCTAATGAAATAACGTGACTAATCATAAAAGGATTGGATGAAATAGACTTGATGTGGCGCTTTGTATCGTTTCAAAAAAGAGATATTAAAGCGAGCTGATATTATGAAACGTAGAAATGAGGGTAAATAGCGTAAAGTGAGCTCGTTATGTGAGGAACAAAACAAATAGGTGCAGCGGAACGTAAAATCGCTGGGAACTCGTTATGGCGAAGCAAGACGGGGTAAAACGGAATTGCTCAACGAAATGCAGAATCGGTGGGAGTGGTTCAGAAGTAGAAAAAATAAACGAAAATGGTATGATAGGACTAGGACAAAAAAGGTTGCGGTTATTGCGCGTAAGAAGTGAAAGAAAGTGAAGTGGTATAGCAAAATGTACCGCGATTGTTGGTAAAAAAAAAGGTATAAAATGGGAAGCATAATGAGAGAAGCAGAGGCAGGAGACGAGATAATGGAGGAAGCGGAAGAGAATAGAATACAAATGCATATATAAAAAAAATGTATAGATAAATCTAAATGTGGAAAAATGTGCGAGGAAATGACGAAGTTAGGAAACGAATGAATTAATTTAATTTACTTGATTCACGAGTCGTAAATAAATAGTTTGTAACTGTTTCTTAATGTTTCAAATCAATTAAGCATTTAGATATCGTTCGAAGTTTTATACACAATTATAATTAATTATGAATCATTAATTTTGTTTAAGAAATTTTCTGTATAAATTTTGTTTCAATTAATTAAAATTTACTCGCAGAGTAGGAGATGAGATAAACGAAAAAAAGGTGAGGAGTAAAGAAATGTGTGCGTGTAGATATAAAAAAGTGTGCAATGGACAGGGCATCACGGAGGTGGGAAATTGTACGAAAACGAATTAGTTGATTAAACTTTTTAACGATTTGCAAATAAAGAGTTTGTTAACTATTCATTAGTGTTCCGCATCAATTTAGATATTGTTTCGAAGCTTTACATAGAATTATGACTAAAACTATAAATAATGAATTCTATAAAAGGAATCTCTTTATGAATTTTGTTCCAATTAATTAAAACTTACCTATACGTTTTATCGTACAAGACAGCGTTAATAGCAGCGGACAGTGTTTCCTCTGTAACATTCTCGATCGAGTTTAATGTCACGGCTATGTTCTTACTCACTCCGTTTGCTATATTCGTCTTCTGGTCACCGAACAGTGGAATGCCGACCATAGGAATGGCATAATAGATCGCTTCCATAGTACCCATTAGGCCTCCATGCGTGATAAAAGCTTTGACATTCTTGTGCTCTAAAATCCCAACGAATATTTCCATTCAATTATCCTCTCTGTTCGCGAGGGAATTAATTCGACGGTATGTAGGTTCGTAATTAGGAAAGTTATTTAATCACTCACTGAAAACAGACACTTGGGAGAACCAGGGCTGGATCATGACGTTCTTTGGCAAGCCGGGTAGCAACTCCTCCTTCTTCGCGACCTTCATCAACACTCGAACGGGCGCGAGCTTTTCGAAAACTTTGTAGAAAGTTTGCAAAACTGGTTTGGGGAACGACTCGATTCTCATCATAGATCCGAACGTGAAGAATATGCAACCGTGCGTGCTCTCGTCCAACCATTTTTGCACCTCCTATTGTTTCAACGAAGCTCGACGTTAGAATTTAATATAATTAGTTCAATTGATTGCATTCTCAATTAAGGTCGTATGAACTGAAGTTTTCGAAATCCGATGAAAAGCTGTGTCCAATATTTGATATAATAAACTTTTAGCACGAAATTCTCTCATTGTAGCATGTATGTTTTTTCATAACTGAAATCAAATTTTTGCCATTTAAAAAAACTGCTTTGTCATTGATTTTATTTACGGGCTCATACAACATTCGAAACTAATTGACGAATCACACGCTAATTGGTACAAATTGACGCTGGAAAGTAATTCACGTTCATGCAGATCGGAACTGTGACACGCGTTCGCTGAATCGATTACTTAGTTCCATGTTTACGAGGTTTTTTACGTCTTCCGAGGCATTACGTTAATTGTTCGTTGCGTCATAATCTTAGGTGTTCATCTTAATAGAGCTATCCTTGTACTCTTTATGTTTCTTTCTTCAGTTGTAAAGCAATCATTTTACTAATACAAATATTTAGTTCTATCTTTTATGCATTTATAGCAAAATTGAGTATGTAAAAAATGTGAGACATACTATAAAACAAGTGACCCAATTTCTGTTCATGTTAGAGTTCCCACTCACTGTCTGTTTTTTTTTTATTATTTTACATTTAATCATAAGCCAATGAAAGGAAGTGGTGACGTGAACAGGAATTGGGTCATTTACTCCGTGCATGAAATATCGACAGTAAAATGTACAGCATGACGTCTAAAGGATTAGAGGGCATTCTTGCTAAATATTATTTCCTAAATTGATACCTTATGAGTTTTATTTTGCATAGGAAACCGCATTCTGTTTATCACTAGATTGCGGACTCTTATGCAGAATTCAACATTTCTGATAATAAGATTGACAAATGCATTTCATATAAGGATTTCTGTAAGAATTAAAATATTTCGATACGCAGGCACTTCTGATATTTTATACATAGTTTTATGCATCACATACAGCATTTATACAGGGTGTCCCAGAACTCATGATACATTTTTTAATGAGACGTTCCTGAGATAAGTTCTGGAACACCCTGTATATTCTACACAAAATCCGTCTATTTGTTATCTTAATCTCTGTTCAAATCTTTATGTAAAAGATCAAACAGAGATAACATGCTTGGATTACTCAGGGATTTTCACTTCACATATCTTGAAGATTACTCAATGCAACAGAATAATAATAATAGTAACAAAAACAACAACAACTACTACTAGTA
>NW_017176532.1:14138-18282 GCF_001652005.2 Ceratina calcarata | reverse complement strand
CGCTAATACGTTAAGTAAGTCCTGATTCATCTCTCTTTTTATTTTTCGATTTATGATACAACTGTTCTGATAGTAGATTAGGATTGGTAGATATTTCACATGAATTTTGTATTTCATGGGGCTGATTGAATTACTGGTTTCTTGTATTTTAACAAGCAACAGTGCATTTTTTAAAACTTCTCAATCAGTTTAACTCGATTTAGAAATAACAGTTTTGAGAGCAAGTAGTAATGCGTAAAAGTTTTGTCTAGGTAGCATTTTTGAACGTTCGAACTTCGGATAGTTGAGCACGAAAGTAAACAGCATCATGGAGTGCAAACTCATTTTGTTTGCACAGCGTTTGCACTCCCTGCATTACTAGCATGCGGACTAAAATCTGTAAAGATAAATGGCCTGCACATTGTCAACTCTGGTGATAAAGCGTCACATATTTTTTATCGCGACTCGATATTTTCGAATCGGATAAATGATGCGAGTCTGATTATCGTTAATTGGTGTCTAGCTTTACGTAAAGAAAGTCTTAATAAACGACTAAATTAAACGTAGGCAGCATACGACTAGTAGTACAGGCAAATGAATTATTGATTATTTATCAGCAACTGTGGATATGTTTAACGTTCATTGATGCTACTGCTTTACGTAAAGAATCAAAATTATACAAGTAGCAGAGATAAATAAATTATTGCTATTGCTGCTTCAAAATTATTTAGAAATAGAAGAACATTTCTAATAAAATGGGGGATAAAAATGGGGTATTCTATTACTGATGTAACGAAATCAAACGCAGGAAGCATGCATGGTAATACAGACTAATTATTGTTTATTTATCAGCCATTGTGAATCTGTTTAACGTTAATTGATGCATGACTTTGCGTAATGAATCAAAATTATAGGATCAAATACAGAGAGCATACTAACCATGTATGCTCTTTATTAATTTGTCAGTCTTATTTATTAGTCACTGTGTATCAGTGTTACTTTTGCAGGATCACAAAATAATTTATAAGACGAAGAATATTTCTGTTATGAGAAAAACGAGATCTCTTATCGTTGTACAAATTATATTAACAATAGATAATGGAATTGCCTGATTAATCAGTTTAGTTTGATCACGATTTGTATCATCACTCGTTCTTTTGTTGTTGACTTTTAATTAGAGTCTCGATCGATTAGAAACTGGATTGTGGTTTCATTATCAGGTGTTCCACTTGAATTACCTCGATTACGCTTTATCATTGAAACCTCGTTCTCGATGCATAAGTTGAAGATAGATTAACATTTCTTTCATACGTTGCAGGACACATTTTATATTAATAAGAAAGTATGATATATCAAACTTAGTGCGAGTTTGTATCCACGAGTTGTATAAAATCGACATTGCATACGACAGTGTATTCATTGCTGTTCGTTATGTGGCCTTTTAAAATATGATTCATAGATAGAAAAGAATTCCAATGTCAGTTTTTTACGTAGCTTCCTCCAACAAATACTAACCATGCCATTAACAAATTGCAGCAATCGTTGAGATCATAATAATAATAATTATAAGCATTGTTTGCAAAATGTGGTGTGCACCAAGAACTAAGTAGGCTTTTGACCTCGTGTGGTTGCAATAGTCGGTCTAAAAAAATTCCACTTTACGCCCTTGGTACACAATATACTATTGTATTCTTGCATAATTTTTGGTACGCAATTATGTCCAATAGTTTATTAAAAGGTGAACTTCATTTAGTGATGGCAAAATATTTTGTAACAATTTTGATAATTTTCGAGAAAAACGTACCTCGACAATAATGACGTCGTACTTAGGACTCTTCGAGTTTCTGTGTATCACTTCTTGAAGTTGCGGTAATTTCAGCAGCTCGCACACCCTGTCACCGCCTATGTTCACCAAATACGACATGTTCTGATTTAGTCCTGATGAGAGACTGGACGCGTTCATGTTGTTCACCACAGTCTCCAGGATCCCGTCCACCGAGATTTCCTTGTAATTCGCCGGCGGGTTCTTTAATAAAAAGTGCGTGACGACGTCGATCTGGTGGCCCCGTTTTGTTAAGCCAGTCAACAGTCCCTCAGCCATGACCCAGTGACTCTTCCCATTCAGCGGGAACAGGGCGAGAATTCGTAGACCATCACACGCGGTACACGCCAGTACCGTCAGAAACAATAGTGGTAGTAAGAGTCTCATCGTATCTGCAAAAGTGTTCACAATTCTTTTGTTTTAACATCCACTATTGAACCTCCCAATACAAGAATTCGAAACATAATCGACTTTTTAATAGCCTCGAAAAAGTTCTAAAATTCTTCACAGTGTTTTATTATTATTTATTTAATTTTAATAACTCTTAAGATTTTAATGCTGTTTTTATTTAAAGACTCATAAATCTTAACGTGAAATGTTCAGCTTAGTCTTTAAATGCTGTTTAAAGGAGTGGCTACTATAGCTTCAAATATTCAATTTGCTTTGAATTTTCTAAGATAATCATATGGATATTTTTACGTATGATAGCACTCCTTGAAGGCTAATTAAATATTTACTGAATTTTAATAAGAAGATGTGGCACTGAAAATTTGGAAGAAATTGAAGGGAAAAATTTGCGGAAAATCGAAAAATTTTTTTTTGTTGTTTATTACTAGCAATGTTCTTCCGACGTCTGATTTCTTTTTAAAAAATGCGTTTCTAAAGTGCATAAACTTTTGGGATTGACTGTATAACCAATACATCCTTAATATTTATAACTAGTTGCCACTTGTACTCCACGAATACTAAGTAGTTCAATCGTTTCAGTGTTATATAATAGAATAACGTTGCAAACATGCTTTAAGTTTTCTCACAGAAAAAAAGACTTATCGTGAATTGTTTATACAGGTGGAAATAGGAAATGTAATTTATTTATTAGGAAATGATATTGTACACAGCACTCCTTCAAGACTAATGAAATATTTTCTGGATTTTAATAAGAAAATAGATTAGAAACGGAGTTTAAACACCACCGGAGTTGTCTATTGCTCACTAATTTATAAAATTCCAAAGAACTTTGTCAATGGAGTTCCACGAACAACGGGTAGTGTAAACGCGTCAGTTGGAAAAGTGCTTCATATTATGTCACAGAAAACAAGGCTTAACACAAAAATGGTCAGATAAGTTTTTACAGAAGTAGCACACATAATGTAAATGCTTCAACTTGGTTTCGATTTTTTATGATAATTATATAGATTTTTTTTATACAGTAGTACAGTAATTGTCCCAATTTTTATTCATGTCACACTCTCTATTCACTGCCTTCAGATTATGTACAAAATTATGAGCCAGTGAGTAGAAATTGTTACAAGAACAGAAATTGAGACATTTACTATACTCTTTGAAGATTATTTAAATATTCAGTGAATTTGATTAAGAAAAGAGATTAAAAACGAAGTTTAAACACCTGTTGCTGTTGACGGTCGTCGAGTGACTGCTCGTTGGCTAACAAATGACGGTCCTTGGTGTGAGTGCAGTTATAACGCTTGTGTTATCACGTGGTGTTCAATCAGATAAAAGGACAGCAGTCATGTATGGATCACTAGATGATTGGCTGTTTCGCCGGCGAGCAGCTTCTGCCGTTTGAAGATACACCAGCTATGATGAAATCATGATGTATCAGCTGTGATGAAATCATGATGAAATTTCAACGCCACGAAGCACTTGATTGTATTTCACTTTTTCTTTCGATGCATCAGATTAATAACCATGAGGCTCGACGATTTAGAGATTCAGAAATACCCGGATAATAATAGAATTTATTGAGACGTTATTCTTATTCGCAGAAAGTTATGTCGTATATTTAGATAGTCTTCGACCTCATCATATCAATATGTAATTATAGGTTTACAGTTAGCGATAGTTAGCTCTTCTGTTTAAGCTCTCCATTTGCTTTGTGTGTTTACTTAGAGCAGTGGTGTCTTAATAAGTGTTCCGCGAAACACTGATGAATTTAGAAAAAATATTATGTCACAATTTGTAAATAAGTGAAAAATTAAAACAGTTATTAAGATTAGAAAAAAAAACAAAAGAGCAAAACATTTTTAAGAGTCATGAGGCTCAAATAACTCATTAAAAAATGATGAATTCTTTGTTAATTTCATTTACAAATTCTTATTTGCT
>NW_017176532.1:11311-12551 GCF_001652005.2 Ceratina calcarata | reverse complement strand
TTATATGGAAACTATGTATATGATTTTTACGTATTATGTATTATAAAAAAATATATGTACTGATTTATTTTACGACTGTGTTCCGCAAAAATCTTGTAAAATTGTAAATGTTCCTGATTTTGAGAAATATACAAAATTCCTTTCACAAAATGAAAAGTGTACAAAAGAAAGTCTCTTTTCTTGAAAATCATCTGTGTTGAATATTAGTCAATTTGAAATATGTATGAGTATTTATGTACTTCACTGTAACTGTTCGATTAATCTTTATAGAATTATTATTATCAGTTGTGAGATTAACAAATCGGTGAGTAATTCGATCGAATAGGTCGACGAATACCTAAACATTTAATCTCCACTTGAAATACAATTATTTTTGATAAGATAAAGAGTGTACGCACGAAAGTTTGTTTTCTGCTGAATCATCTGTGTTCAGCGTGAAGTCAGCACATTTATCTTTTGCTCAATAATTGACTTACGTAAAAAGATGCGAAGCGTCCAAAGCCATCTCAAACTGATAATGACTAACTATTTGCCGAATCAGTTACAGCTAAACGCGTATTAGGAACGTGAAGGGAACGACTAAATTCGGCTCCTGCAGTCGTGAACGACGGATGCTGACTGACGATGAATTCTCTGCACGAACTATATGTAGGTACATGGCGAATTCTATTTCCAGGCAAAGTACTCGGATAAGATTACATTCAATCTCGCTTAAACAAATATTTCCTTCATAAAGGATATCAATTATTTAATGTATATAATTTAATTCTTATATACGTAACACTAACAGGCTCTAAAAGAATTCCCGTTTGTTGGTATTCTTATCAACAGATATGTGCACTATTGTTTACACAGCAGTGCATTAGCTCATCAATAAACGTCTGCGCACAGCAGTATAATAGTACATCAGTTAAGCAATTAGCAATGACAATTGACAATAACAATTGACAATAACAATTGACAACAACAATTGACAATAACAATTGACAACAAAGAACATTGACGATAAAGTTGTTCTAGGCTATATATTATGTAGACCGTTCCTATCGTGAGAATTATTTTTAAAATATCTTTTTCCACTGGGTAGAAAATAGTTTTGAAACAAATAAATGAATCATGGAGAGAGATAAAATCATTATTATCAGTTATGAGATTAACAAATCGATGAATAAATTGATGAATATCGAAACATCTGATTTCCACTTTAAGTATGATTATCTTTGATGAGATAATACGAAAG
>NW_017176532.1:2472-9237 GCF_001652005.2 Ceratina calcarata | reverse complement strand
GAATATAAGTATTTCGATTTTTGAAAATAAATCTGTTTGAATAGAATAATAAATGAATTGCAATGACTTAATCCATTTGCCTATTAATTGTTTGGAGGGAAAATTAGTCCGGGGCAGAGGGCACAGAGAGAACGTCAATTGTAACGGGATTTGTGGCTTGGCACGCGGAAATTTATCGTGATAACTAGCTCACGGATGTCCTACGGGCGGTTTCCTGGTTGTTTCGTTTGCTAAATGCGTTTTGTAACCTCTCACAAGCGAAACTATTCACTCGATTAGGCCAGTAATTGTTCTAGACGCACAGGCTTGTCCTAAGCCGCAATTTAGAGTCGATTTGATTAAACTGCCGATAGCAATTGAACGGTTTGTTACAGAAGTGTACATTAGTGAACCTGGTGATCGTGATTTATGATACAAGATCAAAATCTAATAAGCTAAATTATTAATATCAGGTCTACCGGAAAGTTCTGTCCGTTTCTTTCACAAGTTTCGACACGTAAGCACTACATTATGAGCTTTTAAACTCCAATAAAAAGCTGAAGTCGAAGAAGTGTTGTCAGCAACTGGAAAATTTAAAGACAGCTTTTCCAAGAAAAGAGACCGGCGATGTTCAATAGGAAGAATATCATACTGCATCATGATAATGCCAGGCCACATTTTGCTTTGGGGACTCGTCAAAAAGTTGCAGAACTAGACTGGGAAGTTCTCTCGCATTCACCATATTCCCCGGACTTAGCACCGTCCGACTATCACTTGTCCTTGTCACTACAAAATTTTTTGAAGGGAAAAAAATTCAAAAGATATCAAACAAGCACTGGTTCAATTCGCAGTAAAAAAATAAAAAGTCAGATAGTCTATTCGCGCTTAATTAATCTTCTTTTTCTGCGATGTTTTGGAACTCGAACTGGTTAGATGGAACATAAATTGCACGAGGGTCGCGAAAAGATACAGCGCAGCGATCACGATGACTAGAAGAAACGCGTAGACGTCGAGCATTTGCAATTGCCACCACGCTAAATCTTTCGCGGGTGACCTGAGCGCGTTCGGGCCGTGTCTGATGATGTACTCGACCCAGTAAACCGCCGTATCGGCTGCGGAGAGCGGTCGGTCCAGGAACTTCTCCGAAACTTTCTTCATCGCGATCCTGAAATTGTCAATATGCAATTTCTTTAGCTATTTGTAACACCCTGTCGCCCATGACACATTCACATCTTCGTTTTAATGGTGTTATTAGTAGGCTGAGGATTTTTGTGCAAAGATGCTATTTATAATATCAATTTAAAACATGTTAAACGTTTAAAGAAATTTCTTTAAACGTTTAACATGTTTTTTGCATTTGATATTCTGTATATTTGCATAGATAACATGCAGTTTTCATATTTTTTCACACTCAATGTCCTCATGAATGCTTAAAATCCGCAGTCTACTTATCAGATAGAAATAGAAATTTATTTTCTGTACAGGGAGTTCGACTACTGGTGGGAAACATTTTAATTGGATAGATACAGTCATTTTATAGATCTATGATCTATAATTATAATAATAGGTCTATCTGGCGCAAAGTTTAAAGGAATGGCAATTTACCGGTATTTTGGGTCATGCACGATGGCATTCAAAGCCTCATCCATTTTCTCGACGGTCAGGGTGTCCAGATCTAATTGTATCGCGATGTTAAGACGCACGTAGGTCTCGATGTTGGTAAATTGATCAGCAAACAACGGTATACCGAGCAGGGGGACGCCATAGTGGATCGCTTCTTGGGTGCCCATAAGACCTCCGTGGGTGATGAATGCCTTTAGGTTCGGGTGTTCTGCGACAACAAATATCTTGTCATTCAACACCATACCTCATGGATCTATGTTGCTATACCACAGTTTCCTTCAAATATTCCCGAGATACAAATTCTTGAAAAACGAACCACTTCAAATGATTTATGGAAAAATAATTCTTATTCAATGTTCGCACTTGACTATGATCGTTTGTTATTTTTTTACGTTATTTAATTACTTACTGAGGACTTTAACCTGCGGGAGCCACGTGAGGACGTGAACGTTACTCGACAAGCCGGGTGGCAGCTCGTCCGGCTTTGCGATTTTCAGTAACACTCGAATCGGTGCTATGTTTGCTAGAGATTTATAGAAGATTTCTAGATAATGGCGTGGCATCGACTCGATCTTCACCATCGAGCCGAACGTGAAGTATACAAATCCCTGCGTGCTCTCGTTCATCCATTTCTCCAAACTCTGAAGAAGATCGTCATCAATTTAAACAATGATATGCATGTACAATCGTGGATGATATTAAGTGTACACATTTCAAAATGGAATGACAATTACGGGCGAGATCTCCACTCCTTCCTCTTGGACGTGCAACCCGCCGACTTCGATGTACGCCGGCGTCATATCTCTGATTCCGTTCATCGATATATGCGAGTTGACCAAGATCATTGAGAATTTCTTTTCGAGTTCCCTGATGTCCGGCGCGTCCGGACTGACGTACTTCCTGAGCATGTCCGTCTGCAGGCTCGAAGCGCTGTTGAACTGATACTGGCTTTGAACCGCACTTAGGAAGTTGTAAGTCCTCTGCCAGAAGTTCATGTTGTTTGGATAAGAAATCAAATTATTCGGCTGGTACGCGTAATTTGGAGGATTCCCGATGTAATCGTGGTGCCAGGGGTACAGCTTGGACGAGCTGGCTCCTATTAATGGTACCTTCAGGATGTCACCTAGTATGGCGTAACAGTGGGCACCGAACACCTGAAACGATCATCAATTTATGGAATTGTTTAGGATATAAAAATCCAGCACTCTCATTCAGATCCAGCACTTCATTCTCATTTGATGTCAACGTGATGCTTTGAAACGTGATGATAATTCGTCCTTGAATTTGAAATCATAGTTATATAATATGCATGTCAGGCATAGGGTTATCAGTTATCTCAATTTATTTTTCAACCCAGTCGTATTAAACGTAATGATGATCTTTCTATTTATCGTAATCAGTCTCGTATTATAAGAATATAAGTAAATGTCTCAAGTTCTGATCCGCTCAGAATTTTTTAAAATTTCGTGTAAAATGACATACAACAATAGCTAATGAGCAAAAATTGGGACATTTATTATAAGATAATTGTAATTGCCAATGGATTTGGGAAACTAACAAAGTTTCTAAATAGAAATTCATTCCGGTGATAAAAATTGGTTTGTTCGGCGAATATTCTTGTATGACGGGGCAACAAACGCCGCGAGGGTGTCGAGGATAATAAACTGTAGCCACGTAAATTTAACGTCTCGAGTATTATACTGGCGGCTAATGAAATGGCTAAAGAGGGTGTGGACGGAGTATATTGCCTTTGGAAACGAAGTTGAACGAAGAAAGGGGCGGTGGGTCAACGGGTCATTTTGATATCGACATTTGATAACGCAATAACAGGATTTGCGGTTGGAGCCGATTCCGATCGCTTAAATTCGCCTAACTTTTAAAAATTAATCAAGTCTAAACAAGCAATGTCATCAGATGTAATTTTCACAGTACGCTAATGCATTTTTGAGAATTTTCGATAATTTAAACAAACACGCTGCTTAGAAGCTGCTATTAATAAAGGACTGTGACTTATGTAACGACAGAATGATGTTATTAATTACGAAATAGGGAGAAACAGTGATATTAACTTCGATACCCGTTACGAACATCGTCACGTTACATGTAACAAACAAACGTGAATAGACAAATTTGTTCTATCGAGTTATTCGCAATTCAATGTATAATAAATTTGTTTATCATTAATTATATACAATGCTAATGATGTTAAATGATACAACCATATAGTATACAAAAACAAAATCGTAACAGCGTACCTCCATAATGACGACGTCATAAGGTGGGTCTTTCGGCGGGTTGCGTATCAATTCTTGAAACTTTGGATATTTCAAGTTTTCGCAAATGTCGTTTCCTGTCATGGTAGCCACAGCGAAGGCCGACGACGCTCTGATCATGTTGTGCATCTCGTCGTAAGTCATATTGTTCATGAAATCCCTCGCAGTGGGTAACACAATCAGGTCGTTGTAATTCGGATACGGTTTCTTCAACGGGAACGTGCTGATCACGTCGACCTGGTGGCCCTTCCTCGCAAGGGCCTTCATCAGATGCTCGAACATTATAAAATGACTTTTCCCGTTGTATGGAAACATGCCTAGGATACGGTATCCGTCACTCGTCGCGAATACCGCGCAAACAAATAGTATGGACACCAACTTCATCTTTAATCCTCTTTTAATTCAGTTGAGAAATCTATTAAATTATTACTAATTTGCAATTGCTTGGTAAAACGTCGCCACTTTAAATGCACTAAATTCACGGTTTCAATCGTAATAAATTATTCACGAGTCACAGGAAATGAGTTTAATACATTGTCTCCGTGGAAAAGATCCCTTGGTCACTATTACTGTTCTTACAAATAGAATTGCAACTACTTCTTGTAGGTCATCAATGTTGATAACTAGACTGTGACTTTTTATGCGAAATGAAACTTCTGTGATCTAAATAATGAACCGTAAATTAAGATTTCTTGTATCCTTCAGGAGCAATAATGTGTACTTACTCCAACACTTAATATTAATCTTTACTCATCAAACGCAGTTTTTCTATACTCTGCATTTAAGATTGCGTATAAAAGGATGAGCCAGTGAGTATAAATTGTTACAAGAACAGAAATCGGATCATTTACTAGAGTCTTTGAAGATTGATTAAATATTTACTGAAGTTTATTAAGAAAATAGATTAAAAACGAAGTTTAAACACTTGTTGCTACTGATGATCTTCAAGTCACAGCTAGCAACACATAACTGTCCGTTGTGCAACTGCAAGTATAGCGCTTGAATTATCACGTCGTGTTCAGTGAGATAAAGGAACAACAGTCAAGTGTTGACCACTGAAGATTAAATTCGTGAACAGTAGTGTTTATTCAGAGCAGTGGTTTTTAACATGTGTTCCGCGGAACACTTTTTTTTTTTTATTTCACTACTGCGCTCCGCAAAAAATTTGTAAAATTGTAAATGTTCCGTGATTCTGAACAATGTAAGAATCACTGGTTTAAAAAAATATAAATGTTATTAGTCAGAATATTTAAATCTGTATTATATCATTCTTCGATTTATAGATACAGTATTATCCATAAATATTCGAACACATTTCCAAATTGAATAACTTTATCAATATGCCACTTAACGAAATAATTTCTTTTTAGTTGTTAAAGATCAGTTTACTATATTGTAAATTATATACGTATATGTAGTTAACTACTGTGTAATAAACTAATCTTTCTGACATCTAAAGAAAAATTAAGTCGTTAAGTGTTATTAAGAAAATTATTCAATTTTCAAACGTTTCCAACTTATTGTGAAATACTTTGTACCTTATTGAAGATTTTTGTATGTCACTATAAGTGTTTTATTTATCTTTATAAGATCAATTTTATGAATTACGAAAAACAAATCAGTAAATAACGAAACATCTAGTCTTCACTTGATGTACCATTATCCTTGATGAAAGAAAGAGTGTACGAACGGGGTAGACTCCGATAGTGGCACGATAAGATGATATTAGATGATAAACCTTCAAAGTTACGAATGTTTCCTGACGCGATTTCGATATTTTTTAAATATTTATTAAACTAGTATTAATTTCACGATTTTAATTTTCTTGATAAGTTTATTTAAAAACATACACATAGTCTTTAATGTTGACACCACTTTCACTCTTTTATCAAAGCACCTCTGTACATTAAGTTGAAAAATTTTCAATTTTGGTAGGGAAAAATAAAGAAAGCTTTTAATAAAGTCTACTTGATAACGTTCGTGCGTAAATCATCCGCGTTCTAAGTGATGAACGTAATTGTAAGTGTTGAAAACTTCGATGGGAGATGAATTCTTTTGAAGTTCTTATTACATTCACGTTGATTTTTCATGCTCGCTTTTCCGCGGGATTGAAATACTGAAATGCAAACAATAAAATATCCTTCGTTTGACGTGACGTATGTCAAAGCCAAACGATGGAATCCCAGCATTTGAACGCGGAGGGAACTATTTTTTTAAATAAATTACGATTCGAAGAATGCAGGATGTTTTGCTAAGTTTTGAAGTCGGGAACGGAGTAACATTGCTATTTCGTTGCCAAATACACGTACAATAAAAGTGTTTCACAATATAACAAAAATCAATATTCTAATTACAATTTCATGAAGAGGTTCTCCAATTGACTGTCAAATTAGCCGATTATCAAAAACGTATTTAAAGTACACTAGTGGAAACTAACAAATCCGAATAAAAAGGATAGTCTATTCGCGCTTAATTAATCTTCTTTTTCTGCGGTGTTTTGGAACTCGAACTGGTTAGATGGAACATAAATTGCACGAGGGTCGCGAAAAGATATAGCGCAGCGATCACGATGACTAGAAGAAACGCGTAGACGTCGAGCATTTGCAATTGCCACCACGCTAAATCTTTCGCGGGTGACCTGAGCGCGTTCGGGCCGTGTCTGATGATGTACTCGACCCAGTAAACCGCCGTATCGGCTGCGGAGAGCGGTCGGTCCAGGAACTTCTCCGAAACTTTCTTCATCGCGATCCTGAAATTGTCAATATGCAATTTCTTTAGCTATTTGTAACACCCTGTCGCCCATGACACATTCACATCTTCGTTTTAATGGTGTTATTAGTAGGCCGAGGATTTTTGTGCAAAGATGCTATTTATAATATCAATTTAAAAC
>NW_017176532.1:0-572 GCF_001652005.2 Ceratina calcarata | reverse complement strand
CAAAAACTTATACGATTCCAGAGAAACGTAAAACTGATTAAAAAAAAGTATTTTTTCTTACCGGCGTTAATGGATCGGCGTCGTTCTTCACGTGCAGGCCTCCGACCTCGATTATCCCTTGAGTGAACGGTTTCACTCCGTTTATGCTGTGATGCGAGTTGACGAGGATCGCCGCGAGATCTTGGTACAAATCCTCGATGCTTGTGTCCATGTTGAAGTATTTCTTCACGTAGCTCACCTGCTGAGACATGTAGTAGTTAATCTGGCTGGTGACCGCCGCCGAGATGTAGGTATTCAACAGCCTCTCCCAAAAGGTCATACGCGTCCCGAACGGGGTAAATATGCCGGGCATGAACGACGGATTATGAGGATTTCCCACGAAGGTGCTTAACCAGTCGTGAAAACTCGAGGTCATCACGCCGACCATTGGCGTGTTCAAGTGACGGCCGAACGCCAGATAACAAGGCGCCACGAACAGCTAAAGAAAATAATATATATATTTTTGATAAGATAATGGATTTTTATAAAAATTTTTAATGAGTTTAAATTGATAACTGATGTATTAGATAGGG
>NW_017176531.1:0-970 GCF_001652005.2 Ceratina calcarata | reverse complement strand
ATCTCTCCACGGTAACGTCACCGTCGATATCGTATAGGAAAACCGAGGAGTCTTTCCCGCTGTGCCTATCTACATACTCGCGGTACGGAGCTGGGACCAAGTTCCATCTATTTCGTATCGTATAATGTAAGAGTTTGGACTCTCGTCGAATCCCAATCGTATGTACGCATGTCGATTACCCACATCCTATCGTCTACCTTCGATTTCGACAGTTCTTTTACCCGATGGCGGTTGTTGTAATCGACCAGATCACTTGTCCATTTTTCCTCTCTCTTTCTTAGGCTAAAAGTGCCTAAGATATCCGGATGAACCGGGAGTGTCGAGCGTATTCTACGGGAAAACATCCATTCTCGAGAGAAGTCGTTCTGCATGCCAACAGACCTAAATTACAATCTGCCGATTTTTTTAATATGTTTTTAGCTGTTTTTACAGCTGCTTCCACACCGCCGTTACTCTGCAGGTATTCAGGCGAACTTGTGATATGCTTAAAGTCATACTCTTTCGCGAACCTACGAAATTCGCTAGAAAATTGCGTTCTACAATCACTCCGTACTATTTCCGGTGTACCAAATCTACAAAATAACTCCTTACAATTTTTTATTATTTCGTTCTCCGTCATAGTCCGCATGCGAGCAATCTCGAAGAAACATGAGTAATAATCATTTGTTATCATGTACTATTTTTCTAGTTTGAAATATCAATGCCAACCTTCTGCTAAGGCCTCGCAGGGAACTTCTTCCTTACGAACGGGTCTTTCACATTCCTACGTTCTTCTATACATTTAGGACAATTCTCAACTAAATTCTTTAACTGTGAGCTTAGGCCCAGCCACCAAACTGATTGTTTTGACCTTTGACGGGTTTTACTAATTCCTAAATGACCTTCATGAACTTTCGCCAATATCTCAAGCTGCATGGCAGGCAGGATAACTAACCTTGAGTTATACGACAAGAGTCCCTCCACGAATGAA
>NW_017176530.1:0-970 GCF_001652005.2 Ceratina calcarata | reverse complement strand
GTTTTTTTAGTGGGGTCTCAAACAAAAATTTGATACATCCCGCTTGTAGATCTAACAATAAGTTTCATGAAAATTGGTTAGTTATTCTGAGCTACAGACGATTAAGAATTTTAAAAAATCGCAGTTTTTTATGATTTTTGATTCATAATTGAGATAAATTAGAGGATTTTTACATATTTCGATGTATCTAACTTTTGTATGCTTCTACCGATTTTGATTTACACCCATTTATCCACTGTTATTCTATTTTGAAGCGTGTCCGAATCTTAATAATGATCACTGCGTATCGTAAAATTAATAAATTCGATCCTCGTTTTCATGTATGTATATATGTATGTATGTATGTATATCTTTCATATACAATCGCTTTAAAAATAATTTATAATTTGCAATAAACTTTCTCCTAACAAAACGGAAAACCACGTAATTTCATACGACATCGGAATAAAGAATTGAACTTTGCACTTTTATTTATTACACTTTACGACGTTCCATCAAACTACCGATGCCATAAACTTTCCACGGATTCAAACAAAAGTGACGAAACGACCGTAAAGTAAGCATTAAACGTATCCGAGCCCGTCGCTTCTTCGAGCCTAATTCTTTTTACTGCAAATTCGTTCGTTATCCGATAAATTTCTTTAACGACGTTCATTCGTTCGTTCGCGACGCGTTTACATAATCTAGGATCCAAAGGTGTTGCTGTTAATCAGCCGGCATGCGAGCACTCGGGAACATTGTGCAAGCCGCATAATTCATTAACGACGACTAAACGAAGCCCACGGCTGACCCAATTGTTAACAACGTTCCCTTCCGACCATGTAAAGCCGACTTCGAATGTATGTAGTTTACAGCTTTGATCGAATCAATTCCCTCTGTGGGGAGAGACAAGACGCGAAGATATTAATAAATCTGTGCCACATTCATTTCAATGTTCGATCTGGCACCGATGTACAGCTAGTAACAACGA
>NW_017176529.1:0-970 GCF_001652005.2 Ceratina calcarata | reverse complement strand
TGCTTTTGGGCAATATAGGTATATACTAAGTTTCAGTCTTTCTAGTGTTAAGGCTTATCAGTGTGACTGCTTAAAATTTAGGTCATTTTTGGGAATTGTTTTTTAAAAAGTATTCTATCGAATTTTTTTGAACTTTATGGATATATTTGTCTATAAATGAAATATGTAAAATAATTAACTATTACATTATTACTTATATTACATCAATACTATTAGAAGGCTGTCATTCGAAAACTAATTGAGATCCGACCTTGAAACTTTAGTATGAAATTTTTGAACGTATAAACTTTCGAAAAATGCAAAATAAAAATTCGATTCTTTTAAAGTTTCACACTGGTAAGCTCCTTTAAATCATGTATTAAGAATTGTAGAATTGTACTAAGTTTCAGTCTTTCTAGTGTTAAATACGTGAGAAAAGTGCGAAGATCGAGGAAGATCAATCGCTCGAAGCGTGTCGCGTATCAAATATCTCGCTTAGCGTTCAGAAGCTGTAGAACAGCTTTGAAGAGATCGGTCGGGCGTTCTCCAAAATCACACGGCTCGCAGACGCCGCTCCAAACGACTTGGCTGGCCCAGTTCCAGCTCTCCTCCCGATTTGCAAATTATCGTCTATTTCTGTTTTTGTCTAATGTTAGCCGGCCGGAGCGGCGGCCGAGTGCAGTGTACCCTCGCGCGCAGCGAGCTCCGCCGTTGCTCGCGAAACGCGTCCCTCACCGTGCATAACAAGCGTTCCTCCGAGCCCGAGAGAATCGAGCTGTTCCCGTGGCGTTGATGAATCGGCACGTGTTTCGTTTTCGCGTGCAACTCGAGAACTGCCCGAGGAATCCGGCATGCTGCTCCTCTGCGACGTCGTGCTCGGCGTGTTCGATCATAAAAAGAGGTAACTCCGTCTCCCTCGGTTGAAATTCGCCTACTTTCGTCATAGGTGATCGTGAAACCAAGTGTTCACGGCATCAGTTAAAAATACGTT
>NW_017176528.1:0-971 GCF_001652005.2 Ceratina calcarata | reverse complement strand
CGAACGTCCGTCTCCTTTTGGCGGGAGGTTCATTTACAGTACGCCCTGTATCACATGTGCGTGCATTGCAAGGATCTGTATCAACATTTTGGTAAATTATACCGACAGTATCGTGTAACGTATCTTTACCGTTACAAGTTTCAATAAACCGATCGTGATTGTCGAAGGCTACACCTGTGCAATAATTACACGATAAGTAAATATCTTCAGGACAGATAATCGATTTACTACAAGAGGCAAATGTAGCTTCAGTTTCCAATTCCTCGATAGTGTTGTAACTGCAGCAGTGACCGTATTTATTTATAATGTCAATTACTTTTCTACTACTTGTTATGCTTTTCAATGTCATTCCAAGCGTTATATGCTTGGAAGTTTTAATTTTTCCATGACTTACTGCGTAAATAAGATCTTGGACTATTGAATTTACTTTGCGAGTGCAGTTACAACTGTTTACAGTTCTTGGATCATTACCGCCAATTAGTGATCGGAAAAACTGCGAAACATCAGCAGGGATTTCGCATTCTCCCTTAATTAAATCAAGCGCTGTTATATTGCCTGATAGAGGCTGAGCTTTAATTGATAATATTTTTTTCCTCAATATAAATGCCGCACGCTCTAATACTTCCAGCTCTTCACATTCGCCGAAAGTTTTATCTGTGATCACACAACCATCTTTTGGTGCAATAATTTTCTTATTGTGTAACATTATTACTTAAAATCATCGCCAAATTTTTTTTTTTAGCTTTTCCAACAAATAACTGCTTGTTAAAGTTGATTCGTAAGACTCGTAATTTTGTACGCCTAACTTATATAAAGCATTTTTTGTATATTCTATAAGATACTTCAGTGAATAGCACTGTTTATTTGCTATCGTATTTTGTATTATTAAATCATAAATTTCATTATCAACTAATACGTGAACTTCTCTTATACCATGCCACTCTGATTTTTTAGTAGTCTGAGCAAATATA
>NW_017176527.1:0-971 GCF_001652005.2 Ceratina calcarata | reverse complement strand
GAATAGTTAAATAAATGAGTAATATTAATATTTAATAATAAATGGGAGCAAGACAGAGGAAAACTCTATTTATGATTGTTAAACTAAGTTGATCAATGTGCAATTCTAATGTCGTACGTTACTGCGTATAAGAAATATCTACCATGCGTAAAAGTGATCTATAACGTAGAATTAAGCACGGGAACAAGCGAATTTATATGAAATCAGAACAGCGGCGAGGAGCGATTCAATTGATTTTTTAGAACGTCCTCGTTCATCCCCATTGCTAACCGCATGCATCATGTTGGCTGGCATCTTATCCTTCAGTACATAAAGTTTAAGGTAATTCTATTAAAATGCAAAATATTTCATTTTTTAATAGAATTACGTTAATGAGATCATTCAGCATACTCAAAGCGATACTTGTTTCATACTAAACTCTACCTTTCACTGTCGACAATCACGTATACATATAAATGTACAAGGTGTGTAAATTAAGTAATGAGACTGACTTTTTTTAATTATTTTATTCGAATAGAATTACATTTAAATATTGTCTCCCTTAAAATAAGTTCTTTGGGAAGCCACATAGCGCTGGAGGCGATTCTTCTGATCCTTATAGAAGTACTGGAATTCGGATACTAGGATAATCTTCAACTGGTCGGTTACAACCATTACAATTTAAACTCGCTACAGTCGTTTAATTTGTTTCATAAGTTAGGCTTTTCTAGTGCGTTCTAAAAATGAATGAAATCAATTTCGAGCATGTGCTATCAGGTTTTGCTTCAGATTTGGGCACAGAGTAACGGAAATTCTTGCAAAACTTCTTTCTTGGTCAGTAAAAACATTCCTGTGGCTCCTGACTTGAATCCTTGTCATTTTTTTCTCTTTCTGAAATTGAAAAATCACCTCAAAGGACGTGATTTTGAGACACTGGAAAACATTAACACTAGATTGCCCAAGGAAGTCATTTTGACTGCTTTTGGGCAAAT
>NW_017176526.1:0-971 GCF_001652005.2 Ceratina calcarata | reverse complement strand
AACTTAATCGTTCCTCTTTAAGTTCACCTGCTCCTAGAAGAACGTCACTGGGTCAGTGTGCCGAGACCCGGTACTTGAAGATAAAACACATGGACAGCAGTGATATTTAGAGCAGGTCACTGACAGATATGGCCATGTGTTTTAGTTTCGCGTGTAGGCACATTGACCTACTGATGAACTTAAAGACGAACGACTAATTTCAACTCTGATTCACGACAGTGCAATACATTGTTAGGAAATATGAGGAAACGGGAAGTACGGACAATAAGCCACGATTAGGTCGACCGGAAATACTTACAGACAGAGAACGTCGGAGTGTTCTTAAAGAAGTTACAAAGTATCCGTTTACTAGTGCTCGAACATTATGCAATGATCTCGCATCATCATCAGGGAAGAATATGTGTCCTCAAACAAGAAATATTTTGCACTCTGCTCAAATATATGACAGAGCTGCTAGAAAAAGCCATTCATAAATAATGTGAAGAGAGAAAAGCGGCTAGGATTCGCTCAAATCTACATAAAAAACCAATTGCATTTTGGAAAAGTGTTACCTTCTCAGACGAATGTAAATTTAATATTTTTGACTCAAATGGAAAGAAATCTGTTTGGCGAAAACCTGATACTGAACTTCAACAAAAGAATATTCAAAAAAATGTTAAGCACCGGGGAGAAAACGTGATAATATGGGGCTGTATGGGGTACAGTGGTGTTGGAAACGCATTTATCGGGGAAACAATGAATGCCGAAAAATACATCGACATATTGCGTAATAATTTACACGACAGTGCAGTAAAAGTGGGTTTGAATGGCACCTACTACTTTCAACAGGACAACGACCCGAAACACACGAATAGAAAAACAAAGGAATAGTTGTTATACAATGTGCCAAAACAACTAATTACACCACCACAATCTTCCGATATTAACCCTATCGAAAATTTATGGCACCTACTAAACATTGAAATTAGAAA
>NW_017176525.1:0-971 GCF_001652005.2 Ceratina calcarata | reverse complement strand
TCCCCTCTTTTTCGCCCGTATTTCGATCCCCACTACTATTCTCCTCATTCGCTGACCATGCCCAGCATACCCCCATCAAGTACCAGTCCCCACCATGGTCGCGTCGTCTCCACTTTCCGGCCAAGGGAGAGATTATACCCACCCTGCTTCAGGTTCGCAAGAAGAACGTAGGTCTCGCAATTAGTAACGCGGTACGGAACTCGTTGCAGAGAGAGTGAGCGAGTACAAAGTGATAAGTGTGAACGAGGTAAGTAAGTGTTCTTATAAGAATAAGAAAAGAAATACACGCGGCGACAAAGGGTGAGACTACGTAAGAATTACGAAGATATCGCACAAGGGTGGAATATACAAGGTGTGTAAATCAAGTAATGAGACTGACATTTTTTAGTTTTTTTCGAATAGAATTACATTTAAGTATTGTCTCCCTCAATACTGGGTACTGGGATAATCTCTAACTGGTCTGTTACAGCCGCTACAATTTGAACTCGCTATAGTCATTTCATTGTCCGTCGCGATTTCTTTCGTAAATTAGGCTCTTCTAATGTGTTCAAAAAATAAATAAAAACAATTTCGAGCAACGGTGTGCTATCAGGTTTTGCTTCAGACTCGGGCACAGTGCAACGGAAACTTTCGTAAAACTTTTTTCTTAGCCAGTAAAAATATTCCTGTGAGAGGAGGAGAAATATTTCAAGGAACTTATTTTGAAGCAGACAATATTAAATTGTAATTCTGTTCGAATAAATAAATTAAACAAAAATCAGTCTCATTACTTAATTTACAGACCTCGTATTCTGTGGACACCCCTCAAAAAACCGGGGGCACTTGATAACCGCAAAAATTGGACTCATCGCAAGTTAATATCAATCGTCGTCGTCTTGTAGTAAAACGACGTTAGTCGCGGCAGTGACGTGAACCTGATCGCGCTATATGCAACCGATATATTTTCTTAATGTAACATATAATGAATGGTA
>NW_017176524.1:0-972 GCF_001652005.2 Ceratina calcarata | reverse complement strand
AAAGAATAAACGAGCCGCTACTTTATAACCGCTCTTAACTTAAACATAATTTATTCATATATAAGTGCAGGCAGATCCGGGTTGGTTATGGTTACAACTACGGTAAAACTATCTTCAGAATCTTCTCGTCTATAAATTATTCATTTACCAATAACATTCTTAATATACTCCTACTTCTTCATCCTCGATTCCGGGATAGAAAACTTGAGAACTATGGACTTTGAAAACACGAGAGTGTTTTAATTAGTTGCCCTAATTATACGGTAAGCCAGCAGCGGGTTACGCGGAAGATTTCACGAGCGAGCACGCGTCTGTGATAAATCACAATTAAAACGGTAGAAAGGGAAAGATTAGGAGAACGAAAGAAAGCCGCACGGCCACCGTTTCCACCGTCGAAAGTAGAAAGGAAAAAAAGGGAACGAGTGGAGTGGTAATAGTTGGCGAAGAAAGCTGGAAAAGGATGTATATATATATATGTATAAAAATAGCCCGGGGGTCTTCGGCCCTCTTATTTACAGCACTAAAGCGCGGCTTATCGTAATTTTCCCGGTAATTGTTATTAAGTGCCGCAGCAAGCCTCTCGCCTACGACCCGATGTGATTGTAATTCACGTGAGGCGGTGCCCGTTTAGTGGGAACGGTAGCACAACAGCGAATTAATGTAAAATGCGAATTAACCTGCACACGCGTGCGGTCATTCGTCTGCCTTTCGCTCCCGTGAAAAATATCCTACGGTTTATGAACCGGAAGCCCCGGAGCGAACTTCCAAACAAGCCTCCGGCAAGCTTTATTCTTCAACCCCCTCGAACAGTTTTATCGCTGATTCATGACCGAGCCAGAGATTAAAAAACATTTCGCCGATGAGTAATGCGTTGTTGGGTTAGCTAATAAGAAATTACACGATGCTTTAGCATTGCACGCTCGTGATAAACTGGCATGACGCGTACTCTCTTCTCGGTGTTTTTGATTAAGC
>NW_017176523.1:0-972 GCF_001652005.2 Ceratina calcarata | reverse complement strand
TGTCAACAACGAGACCATCAAATATGAATACTGATTGTCGTTCAAATTACTCCAGTAACATCTTTCAGGATCAATCACATTTTCCTATCATCATCTACGGCAGACCAATCATTGTACAATTATTTCCAACGACTTCTCTCTATCTTCCGTTTCCTGAAGATTTTCTTTCTCATTAAGAATTAAATAAAGTTCATTATCATGTCAACGTCCGTCCTTGAATGCCTCGGAATCGAACACAATTCCTCACCGTTGTCAACAAAGAAAACATCGAGTATAAATTCTATTCATCATTCGACGGACTCGGACAGCATCCTTCCAAATCAATCGTATTTTCCTATCATCATCTACGGTGGATCAGTCAGATGATTAATCCATTCCATCGTTCAGATATTTGCAAAAACTTCTCTCTCTTTCCTGTTTCTTGAAAGTTCCTCTCTCTCATCTACAAATATTGAAAAAATTCCACTTACCATGTCAACACCCGTCCTCGAATATCTATTGTCTATGAATCAATCGTAATCCCTTACCACTGTCAACAACGAGACCGTCGAGTATAGACACTATTCCCATTCAGCTTATTCGAACAATATCTTCAGAATCAATCACACTCTCCTATCATCATCTACGGCAGATCAATCAGGTATTTAATTCACTCCATCATACAATTATTTCCGGCAGCTTCTCTCTTTTTCTGCTTCCTAAAAATTCCCTCTCTTTCATCAATAAGCAATTGAAATTCATTGTCATGTCAACGCCCGTTCTTTACTGCCTCTGAATCAAACATAATTTCTTACCACTGTCAACAGCGAGACCATAAGATATAAAAGCTATTCATCGATCGACAAGCTCGAACAACACCTTTCCGAATCAATCATATTTTCCTGTCACCGTCTACAGCAGATCAGTCAGGTAATTAATCCCTTCTATCATTCGAATATTTCCAATAGCTCCTCTCTCTTTCCTGTTTCCTAA
>NW_017176522.1:0-973 GCF_001652005.2 Ceratina calcarata | reverse complement strand
TCATTGTAAAGCTGTATGGGCCTTCTAGGCACCTAATGCTTATTTAAAAAAAAAAACAAAAAAACAACAATTACAGTTGTATCTCGTTCTTCCTTTAAATCTGCGATTCGCATAGAAGCAAAATCATTTTTGCACATTTAAACGAGGATTCGAGGCGCGGCAGATGTAAACAGGAAACGTAATATTACTTCCGGCAGAGTACACGTACGAAGGCGTGATCACGCGATGCCGTTTTCCATCGAAGAGGTTATCTCGGATAACAGTTAATCTAATTTCTGAGGAAATTCCGATCCGAGTCACGAATCCGAGTTGCTATAAAATAAATCATTCTGCAATTATGACAATTTTTCTGAAACCAGTGTGTTTTCTTGATTAAATTTATATGATCGATTTTGCTGATTGAGCAATCAGTGGCCATTCCGATTCCCACGCGTTTCTTTTAAGGCGTGGGTCGACGCTCGCCAACCGGAAATTAAACGCACGCATACTAGACGATCGGCTATTGGCTGATAAGATCGCCGCGGCGGCGGCGCAATCGTGGCCGGGCGTTAAAAATCGTCCGGCATGAGTGACGGCCCGGAGCTTGCGGAACCGCGGGTGGTCTATCGCTCCTCAGACGATTCTCTCTTCGAGCGTAGGTACTCTTGTACCGTGCCGGAACGCAGGTGCATCTGGCGCAACGCTTTATTGCTTCAACGCCACGTTTTCTGACCCTAATGAAACTGACTTCAACCCTCAGCGAAAGATTGCCGGCATGATGTACCTACGCCTAGACGTGACTTACACCTGCTGCTGCCTCGGTTCCGGGTACGCAGATGCCGTTGCCTTTGTTGCCTGGACGAAACCAATTTTCGTTGTAATTATACCCGGATGCAAATTGCACGTGATAATGCATTATGCTAGATTATCTGTTATGATATAATAAAATTTCCCCGAAATGTATTTGTTTATGAAAATTGGAAAACCATTGGGT
>NW_017176521.1:1335-2028 GCF_001652005.2 Ceratina calcarata | reverse complement strand
ACATAGACGAACACCGCTTGTTTTTTTTTTTTACTACTCCCACATACTTTTAATGACTGATTACTTCATCGCTTGATTTCTTATTGTTTCATCGAAGAGTCTACTTTATTGCACGCGTGTATCATTTGCGGCGTGGTTTACTTTCGATCGAATTTAGGTTAGGAAGGTGCGCTTATTGGTATTTCACATAGCATGTGCATATAATTAACACATTTCGGTAGCCAAACCAATGAACATTTCGTTCCTACGTGAACGTACTTTTTAGACATTTGACATCTACGTATTCAGTCTGCGGACGTGGACAATACAGATATTAGTTCGTTCGTATTTAAATGAAACGAACTGTAAGAGTTTTTTTTTAAAACGTACGAGTAGTCGTCAAGTTGTGAAACGTTCGATTTAACTGCAACCCGCGATGGCAATTAACGTGAACGTACTTCGGTTTAAATCCATATAGAGCTGCGGAATTTCAAGTTTCGCAAGTTAAGGGTATACAGGAGTGACGGGCCAACTCCGAATTGATCTTGGAGGCCTCGTGCGGAGAAACTGAGAAACTGCGAGTAAAGGACAGACTGATCCTTGTCTCTCCTGTATTGCTCTGTCTGAATCCAAGCTAAAAATCCTTTTCGGCCGTCTCGTGGCTATCGCGACAGAACGTAGCAACTTTAGACGGTGCCCGCGTTTAAAAATTTT
>NW_017176521.1:0-348 GCF_001652005.2 Ceratina calcarata | reverse complement strand
GATTGCATACAGACCTGGACATACGTTTCCTGAATGAGAATATCTAAATTTTATCGCATTTTTCTCAAAATTATGTCTAGTTTTTCCGCCAGGGGTACTAGTTTGACTCCTGTATACCCTTAAGCAGAACTACGTTACGGCAATCGGAAAAACCCGTTAAAACAATTTCTTTGACGCGATTGATCCGTTTAAAGAAGCGATCGAACTGGAAGCTAGAAAATTCTAATTTCTTTGAATAAGGATTTTAATTCTGTCGAAGTTCGACGATGATTCGGCTAGTCAATTACATGTTTTCTATACAGGGTGTAAACCTACTAGTGGGCAATATTTTAAGGACGTGTTCTTTGG
>NW_017176520.1:0-973 GCF_001652005.2 Ceratina calcarata | reverse complement strand
CACATATGTTGATTACACAAGTTTAAGAACAATGAATCGTACTTAATTCAATAACATATTATAACAAAATATTGTACTTTATTTCTTAATAAAACAAAAGAAATTTTTGGTATAATCTAATAAAACAAAAAGCGACACGAACTTATAGGATGACCTGGTACTACCCGGTCCTCTACGCCTGCGATGCGTCTGCGATGAACCGCGACAACTCGCGGCCTCTCGCACGGGGAATTAAGCAAAAACATTGAATAAAGGACTCTCGATAAGCTAGCTACGTAAGATCTTTCCAAACTCAATCGTATTTTCTAACAAATCTAGATTTCATTCGTTTCGGCGACAATCGTCCTTTTCGATCTTCGTTTTTCTTACGTCTTGATGAGACAAAATTTCGAATATCATACTGCGGATTCTTTTTCCACTAGACTGCGGATTTTATGCATTCATAAAACAAGTGCACAGAAAATAAACAGAATGCATTAGAGGTACAGAATATTAAGAATATAATTACATGCACGTATAATTATTTTTGAAGCGTACAAGAAATCTCTTTGTATACAAATCCGCAGTCTATTTATGACACAATATATGGCCGCCACGCTCCTGATATTAAAAGAAATCGCTAACGATAATGGGAGACATGCAATGGAAAATGAAATTCGTTCCATTAAATTTTAACATTGTATCGTCAATCGTATGAAAGATGAAATTCACTTAATTTAATAAAAGTAAGCTAATTAAAAGTTTTTTATACCACTTCAATCTCTTTTGTTCAAAAAGCAATATGATGATTTATTAATTTTGGAGCTCGATAATTAGGAACGTTTACGCTCGGTATATAACAAATCTGCATTTTCATGGGATTCATTAACTGGCTACAATTTTTATAATTAAACTGTGGTCTTCCGTGCAGAGGAAAAATTTTCTAGTACTATATAAAGAAACGAAATTTAAAAAGAAGTTTCTTTTATTCTTT
>NW_017176519.1:0-973 GCF_001652005.2 Ceratina calcarata | reverse complement strand
GTCCGCTCCTTCGATTTTAACTACAGACGTTCCCGTCACTGCCGTCGGTGCCTCTCTGGAACAGGACGATTCAGGCATCCCGAAATCCCTTGGTTTCTTTTCACGGAAGCTCTCACCAACTGAGCAACGCACGTATGATCGAGAACTTCTTGCCATCTTTTCTGCCATTAAATTCTTCAAGCACATTGTTGAGAGACGTCAACTCGTCGTTTGTACGGATCATCGCCCCTTAACATGTCTTTCGTCAGCCACTCAGCAAAGCCTCCCCTCGCCAGTGTAACCAACTTAGAGCTTCACGAGAGCGAGACGATACGAGATTTTACTCAACTTTCGATCTCGATCTCGAAGTAAGAAACTCTCATCTCGATCTCGAGGTAAGAAACTCTCGTCTCGAATCGAGACTCTCGACAATCTTTATTTGAAAATCTTTATTCTTTCAGTGTTATTTACTCATTATTGTATCGATTTTCTGCATAATTACATTTTGAAAAATTATAGTTTATACTATACAAGTAGAATCAAACAATTTTCGTGTAAATCAATAATAAACCTTTAAAAATCGGGATTTTAGATAAAAATTTTGTTACATTCTCTCTTGTCTTTTTGTACTTCTTCTATGTTTTATTTGTCCTGGGATTTAAACAAGCGCTCTATGAATCTGTTAAGTTTACTGTTGAATTTAATAAAGAACTCTTAATTTTACTCTTTATTATTTTACTCTATCGAAATATTCTTTTCAAACTTTCAGACTGCGCCTATAATATACGGTAATTATTGATTCTAAATGTTGATGTCAATGAAAATAATTCAACCTGCCCTCACTTTGTATTGAATTTTGCTGAACTTTTACATACGCATGAATCAATTTTAATTTATCTCTTGTGAAAATAATATTCATTTTAACATCCAACATATTGACTTATTGTCTTAAAAAATGTACAGCTGAAAAAGAAAAAAGACTGAAATCGAAATT
>NW_017176518.1:0-973 GCF_001652005.2 Ceratina calcarata | reverse complement strand
TATTTAAATACGTAGTATTTATATATTAAATATTAAATATTATGTTAAATGTAATATATTTAATAACAGTGAATCCAACTTTTATCCTACACATGAGGAACCTGGAAGCATAAAGCCTACGCTTTTTGGTTGATGCATTCTTCAAAAGCATTTACTGTTATAATTTAGTTTATATCCACTATTGTTCTTAAACATTTTTTAACTGTGTGACTTGTTCATAATATAAATAAGATGGTTAATTGATTAAATCAAAATTGAATTGTGTGATATATTAAATTTTTAATATACGCTCTCTCAGTGTTGTCACCTGTTCATATTTATCGTTGAAGTTTCCTTAATTAATGCGAACACCATTTGGCCTTGTCGCGTCTCTATCTCGGAAACAACGAAAAAGCGCGACGAGCAGCGGTAGCGGACTGGTCCACAGAGGAAGCATGCAGCGCGGTGCGCGAAATGATTCGCCGGCTCGCTTTTTCCCGCAGTAAAAGTTAATTCAACCTTTTTGCCGGCTCGGCGTCGCGGACTCGCCGCACGCTCGGTATTTTGATGAGTAGCAACGGCGCGGGCCCGCCGTGCCTGCGGGATCGCAATTTGAATTAGTCGCGAAACCCGAGGTTAATGATTCCTAAAGAGCAAAACCCGACAGAGCCGTGTGCACGAGCCGATGATATTCCGGTAGTTTTACAAGAAAGCACTTCGCCGCTATCCGAGGACCGTGAAAGCAGACCGCGGGACCACTGTGAAATTCGTTGTTTCTTACCGTCGCACAGCCGTACGTATAAGCAGAAGCCGACCGAGCGAGAAGGGTTCGGTCGAAGCGTGATTAACGTTGATGCGTTTAATGCTCTCACCTCGTACTATAAACGGGAACTAACGAGAACCGCAGCGATAATTATACCAATTATCGTTACACTTACCTCGTCGTAGATACTGCCACGTATCAATGCTGGGAAGGTACTGTAGGCTTGTTTTA
>NW_017176517.1:0-974 GCF_001652005.2 Ceratina calcarata | reverse complement strand
AACCCTTGCTGTCTCTTGTCACTTTTGGAGAAATAACTGTACAGCATGTGTAAGAAATCTTCAATGTCCTTCGGTAGGTGTTCACATGCACGACAAGCTACCAAGTGCATCGAGTGGCAAATGCACGGCAATGTCACAACTTCATTTTTATTTTGTTCCAATAACCGGGAAACGAAAGAGTTATGCTTCCCAAGCATAACGGATGCATTGTCAGTACAAATGCCAACAACGTTGGTCATAGGCAAATTGTACTTCTCCATGGTGTATTGGAAACATTTGTACATATAATCCGCTGTTGCATCTTTGAGGCGAAAATAATCCAATAAATACGTTTGAATAGTGCCTTTGTACGTATATCGTGCAAGAATGCACAAGTTTCTATTGTCAGACACATCCGTACTCTCATCGACGAGTACGGAAAAGGGGTTGACCCTTAATATGGCTGTGACCTTGTCAACAACTGCTTTATTCAAGACATTCTTAATTATTGCACTAATTTTTGTTCGTTTCAGCGTCATTTTGGATAAGATGTTCGAGTCCTTTCCTGCTCGACACATCATCTTCGTAAAATGGTTGTACGAATGGAAACTCCTACTATGTTCTATAATACCTAGAACACATGTGATCTCTGCTTCCTTCACGTCGTCCACAAAAGACGTTGTGGTTGTGGATACAGATTCCGATGACGATTCTCCTGCATGGCATGCTACTTGGGACTGTGCTAATCTCATATGTAGCTTTGTGCGGGAATGCCTGAGCAAATCGGCTTTGCCACCTTCCAACGTCTTCTTGCAAACAATACATTGTGATTTGTATGGATTGTCCTCGCATTTTGCCAGCCATGGTGAAAGTTCCGGATCTTCCAGCCAGGATGGGCAAAATGATTTTCGACGAATCACCTTCTTCGTCGGAGGTGGTGTCATCGTCGTCGATTCATCAGTACCTGTTTTTAAATACGGATTATTTATTACTCA
>NW_017176516.1:0-974 GCF_001652005.2 Ceratina calcarata | reverse complement strand
CTCTTCTTCTTCTTCTTCTCGTCTGTCTCTGGCTCGTCCGTTTTGCTTGTCAGCTTCTCTCCGGAGTGGTTCCGGAGCCAGAGCTGCTCTCTCGTCATCGATTCGCGGAAAATCTCCTCCATGGCCTCTCTCTCTCTCTCTTTCTCTCTGCCGCCCCCTTTTCATCCTCTGTGTCTCTCTTGTGCAACGAACCGGCAAAAATCTGTCTAGAAATTCCACCTACTCGACGATCCTTCGTTACGAGAGATATCGCTCCAGAATCCCGTACTCTGTTCTTCCCTCTTTTTTGCTGCCCCTTCGCTGCCGGTGGAATGCTAATGGAGGAACGATCGGATTTGCGGAAAGGGTAATTCACAAACACTGTCGAATATAATCGTGATCAGTATTTATTTAGATTGTTATAAGTATTGATACGATATTGAATACAGAAATTCGTGCAATTATTTTTGTAATGGTTAATCTAGTAATTTATCGTGTAATCAATATAATAAATGATACAGTAATTGATAGGCTAATGGTTACAATAATGGATGTTACTTTTTATATAGTGCTCTTAAATGTTTTCCTCGAAAGGCGTGTTTTGGGTTATTCGCAATATAGAATATGGAAGGGTGATATCACCAGTTTTTCGAGGGTAGGCGTGGACCAGTTTTCCGACACGTAGCGAGGTAACGACGTGCAGCAAAGGGATAACGTGGCGACGTGCGTAGCGTTACTAAACCGTACAGTGGGAAAATTCGTTTCGATCGGCCTTTCTCTTTCTACCATTCTTCGTCCCTCGAATATTACGTTGTAACGCGCTTCCTGTTTGTAATTCGACGCTTAACCCCCTTCCGGTCTTCACTTCTTTCTGTTGGGATTTGATTATATTTTCTTGTAGAAATCGATAGTACTAAACTATGAATAGGTGCATATGTCAAAGTTGCAATTGTAATAATTAATAGTTAAAATATAGATTTTTGTTCATTTAAAAG
>NW_017176515.1:0-975 GCF_001652005.2 Ceratina calcarata | reverse complement strand
ACAGGGATAGCAAATTCTTAAGATGATCTTAAGAATAAGCAGCGACCCTGAATATCGGCCATAGAATCTAGATTCTATCTGAACTTTAGCTTCTCAGTACTAATACTTAAAAAAATATAATTATCTACATAAAATACAATTTTAATATTGTAATTTCATGACATTGCAAGTTTTATAAATTTTTCTCTCCAGATCTATCATTCTGATTGAAATGACTTTTATCTAAATACATATTGCTGCGACGGATTGAACATGCCGCGCAATGCCTCGAAGTAACATGGTTGCGACAGTGTGAAGATGTTTCGCAACGATGTGAAGCTGCCCCTATGAACGAGCGGAAGCGAGGGCCCGGCTTCCAGTTGCTATTGAGGAACCGGCACCTATTTGAGCGTGAGAACAGCGCGAGACCTCGATCGACTCGGACGTGTTGCCTGACTTTCCGTTTTCTGGTCTCGAATGGGGCTTTGAGTTGTTGAGTCGTTTTATAATTTTACTATTGTGAATGAGTTGTTCGCGAACTACCACTCCCCGGCGCAACAATATAATATTCCTCTAGCTCAATGATTCTCAACCACTTGTTACGTATACAGCCCTGAATATGTACATGGCCCTGCACGTTTCCAGAACGTTCGTTGCTGGTCACGTACGCATCCCTTGCGTAGGTGACTCACGGGGCGAGTCTAGCGTGGAAGCATCTAGAATATGCCCAAATATGGTCATCCCCCACCCCGGGAAAGGGCCTCATTTAGGTATAAAAGGGCGCTAGAACACAACCCTTCGGATTAGTCTGGAGTTAGATCCAGAAGCGGAATCGCTATCTCACCCCGCTAAGAATTTTCGTGTGACTTTAACTTAGATTTTCCCCGCGACTTCGGTGCGTTAATCGTAGTAGGAATTCTTTTACCGCAAGAGTTGACCAATTGATAGAATATTGTATTGAGTACCTTAGAGAATATAAGACTGTGAGTTTAAACT
>NW_017176514.1:0-976 GCF_001652005.2 Ceratina calcarata | reverse complement strand
TCGGTGTCATCGGTTTCATCGGCATCCGTTGATTGGATATGCAGTGGCATCTCATGGTTTATTGTTTGTATATTTGTTCGTTCGCGTTGCTCGGAGTGAAGTTCTTCGGCTTCAATGAACCTGACGTCTCTACGCTTTTCTACTGAATTCGTTCCTTTTTCCCACAATCTATAAGCTTTTGCTTCCTGTGAGTACCCAACTAACACGTACTCCTTCCCTTTTGGTGCGAACTTATTTGGTTGGTATCTCTTTTCCAAGGCTATCACTCGACTTCCAAACGCTCTCATAAATCCAATATATGGCTTTTTACCTGTCCACATTTCATATGGTGTAGCCTTTTCTATTGTCTTCGTTGGGCAACGATTTCTAATGTATGCCGCTGCGTTTACAGCTTCGCCCCACAGGCTATACGGCACCTTTGCTTGGGATATCATGCATCTCGCCATCTCTGTTAAAGTACGATTTGCTCTCTCGGCCACTCCATTTTGTTGAGGCGTATATTCTACTGACAACTGCCTGGTTATTCCTTCTTTCTTTAGGAATTGCGTCATTTCTTTCGACAGATACTCCTTTGCATTATCTGTGCGTAATTTTCTTATTTTGTACCCGGTGGCTTTTTCGACTCTGGCTTTGTATTCGACGAAAGCATTAAATATATCAGATTTCCTCTTTAGCATGACTACTTCTATATAACGCGTCTTGTCGTCCACAAATGTGGCGAAATATCTTGCTCCACCTAGCGACGTTACGTGCATTGGTCCGCATATGTCGCTGTGAACGAGACCAAGTATATTTTGCTCAATTGTCTTTGACGATGCATATGGTAGTTGGTGAATTTTATTTTGACAACACACTTCGCAAGTCATGTTTTCACGTTTTATTTCTCCTTGCATTCCATCTACTAAGTCTTGGTCTTTCAATTTCTTCACGTCATCAAAGTTCAGGTGACCTAACCTGTAATGCCATTTGAGTAGAC
>NW_017176513.1:0-977 GCF_001652005.2 Ceratina calcarata | reverse complement strand
CGATATTCGTTGCCCGATCCCTAGAAGACGTAATGATCTCGACGATCCGGAAAGAGGCATGATATTCGTGTGCTCGGCCACTCACAAGACCAAGAGTATGTTCTTCTTCTTGGCTCAAACTGAGCAAGGAGACATATTCAAGATCACGCTGGAAACGGACGAGGATATGGTCACTGAAATTAAATTGAAGTACTTCGATACCGTGCCGGTCGCGGCGAGCATGTGCGTTTTAAAGACGGGATTCTTATTCGTAGCCTCGGAGTTCGGTAATCAGTAAGTCAGTCATTTAATCCGCTTCTAGCGTTGAATCTCTCTGGAACTCGTTCTTAAATTACTTGTCTTTCTTATAGTTACCTCTACCAAATAGNTTCTTCTTTGCACCGAGGCCACTCAGGAATTTAGTATTGGTCGACGAGATGGACAGTTTATCCCCGATAATGGCGTGTCAGGTAATTTACATTGTTTAACGACCATCGGTGCACTTACAAGTAAGAAATTAACGCTTTCCTTGCGTTCTTTTTTTTATGGAGTAGTGCGAGAATAAAATTATTCTTAGTCGCCTTCAATTTGTCATTGCAAACTGAAGTTGAACCTAAGAATGACACTTATTTTAACGCTGACTGCCGTGCACGCGTCTCAGTTGTCCGCACACGTGCATTGATAGTTCGATGCGACCGGTTGTTTCAGGTCGCCAACCTGGCGAACGAAGATACCCCGCAGCTTTACATTGCTTGTGGCAGGGGACCGCGATCCACGTTGCGGGTGTTACGACACGGTCTGGAAGTCTCGGAAATGGCCGTCAGCGAGCTGCCCGGTAATCCAAACGCTGTCTGGACGGTTAAAAGAAGAATCGATGGTTAGTTCCAACAGCTACTTACCGCAGTAGTTACTTGCATGCACTTTTTATCGCTACACTCTTATACTGTAATTCGAAATGAGTTTTTATCAGCTTTGGATACATTGACGATCGCGATTAC
>NW_017176512.1:0-977 GCF_001652005.2 Ceratina calcarata | reverse complement strand
GATTTTGAGGTAATTTGCTTTTTTCGTTTGGGGTGTTCGTATTTCTCTTATTATATCTTTTTTCATGCCGTGAAACCTGCATCCAGGATTTCGGATTATTTGTTGGGGCAGGACGATTTATATTATCAACCATAGATGTAGTTTGATGTATTGGAACTACATAGTCGTTGGTTTTCGTTGTCCTGTTTTTATTCGTATTCTGACTAGAAGTATCCGGGTTGTAGATAATACTTAGGATTTCACTTTTTAATGATCGCATTTTATCCTCCATGATTTCCTTCAAGGAGTCTCTCATATTTGTAATTTGTTGAGATAGTTTTGGAATAAGATTATAAATTTTCTTAATCTCGTGAGAGTTTGGGGTTACATGGTCAACGAGTTCTTTACTTGGAGTATTGTTGTTAGAAATTCGCAANCCGAAGATCGACGGTATTGTCGATAGACTGGAATTCGTCACGTCGAGAATAGAAGAAACGCTAATCTCTTAAGCCGATTATGACGCGAGACGCCCGAGCGGAGAAATAGTACGAACGGCCGCGACAACCGGGTCAAATTCAAAAATTAGAAACACGCTGTTGACAAGTATCGTATGTTTGGAATTCGAAAATACGATATTGTCGTTAAAGGCGTTAAATAATTTCGCGAACGTCGGATCGTAAAGGACAGAATGATTCGAGCCTATACGCAGTCGTGGAAAATCGTGGCCACACGATCGAGACGGACGAGCGAACGGTATCACTTCGGTAACAACCTTCGCAGAGAGAGCTCCTCTTTGAATTCTCGCGTGACAGATCCGAGTTTAGCTGGACATAGAAGTAATTCTGAAAAGCTACCGGATTCTCTTGCTAGCAAGGAAATTCAAGACCGAGGTACTCTCCGTCTTGAGTTATCAGTCGAGATCAGCGAATCGGCGTTGGCCAGCCCGCTGTGCGTTCGATTGCTGGGTTTGCAATCCGCTTCGACGTGCAGTCGAATAC
>NW_017176511.1:0-977 GCF_001652005.2 Ceratina calcarata | reverse complement strand
AGTGATTTTCACGGTAGCGCTGCGGAGAGCTTCGCGAACGCGCATGAGCACACATAAGGGGAATAGTAGTGGGGACCGAAATACGGGCGAGAAACAGGGGAAGCGAGCCTCGAGGGAAAAAATATCTCCACGCTGGTGGCGAGAGAACTGGAGTACGCCTTCTACAACAAAAAGTACGCCGTAGCATGCTTCATGGACATCGAAGGGGCGTTCAATCAGACCCCGAAAGAGGTGATAATCGCAGGGCTCCGAAGGCACGGAATCGAAGCGTTGCTGGTCAGATGGATCGAAAACATGCTCACAGACAGATCGATAACAGCAGACATCGATGGCACGCGAGTCAGAAGGCTGGCAAACAGGGGCTGCCCCCAAGGTAGCATCCTCTCCCCGACGCTGTGGTGCGTAGCGGTGAACGCACTGATCGAAAAGCTCATAGAGAACGACCTCCAGGTATGAGGATACGCGGACGACATAGCGATAATAGTCGTACACGAAAACACAGCCAGGGTGAAGGAAGCCATGAACGTGGCCCTCGGGATAGTAGACGAATGGTGCAGAACCAATGGACTGTCGGTAAACCCGAGCAAGACAGACCTCATGGTCGTCACGAGGAGGAAAAGAAAACTGAACGTGAAGGGGATAAAAATGAATGGGTGCAACTCAAATCCACAAGCTCGTTCAGATATCTGGGCGTCACGTTCACCAGAAGCCTCTCGTGGAAGGAACAAATAAACAAAACGGTAAACAAAGCCNACTGACGTTCGGCGCGCTCATATGGTGGGAAGGCACGCGCAACGACAGAACGACCAGGAAACTGGAAAGCCTACAACACGTAGCGCTTAGAAGAATCCTCGGAGCGTTCAGACACTCACCGACGAAAGCGATTGAGGCGATACTGTGCGCGCCAACGCTGACGACAAGGATAGAAGAGACGGCGATCAGGACGGCCAAACTGCTGAAAGACTGGAACAGGTGGA
>NW_017176510.1:40037-40706 GCF_001652005.2 Ceratina calcarata | reverse complement strand
AAACAATTTTCCAAAAGGCGATGTTGCTAAAGTGCATGAAAGTGCGGGTGGGTGATCGATCACGGGGCACTTACGTCAGCGAAGACACTGCAATAGCAGACGTCGTTGGGGTCATCGATGCTACGGAACGTGACGCTGGAATTGTCGAGCGATTCGCTCCTATTCCCGCATTCCCGGTTCCTGGCCAATGTGAGCTGCAAGGACAAGATCAACAGTGACGAATTGGATTATTTATCGCTCTCCTCGATCTCGCAGAGCCACCTCGAGGGGCCGACACGACGATCTGTCGCGGCCCGATTGCTCGTAAACCGGGCTTATAATCTCCGAGGAATGGCCGGATCGATCGGCGCCTACGTCAGTGATGGATGACGCGTGGAGCTGTTGACTTTAGGGTGCTTAATGACGCCGATCTTCAGGATTATTACCATGGTAATATGCTTTTATTGGAGGTTTGCGGGTTTACGAGGAGTTGATCAATCTTTGGCTTGCGAGCTCGAGAAGCTAATTGCTTGATGCAATGAAGATTATTAATGATGCAGTTTAGAAGTATTAAGATAGCATGGATAAAAATTGATTCCATGTTGGTATCTTTAACACTAGATTGCCCAAAGAAGTCATTTTGACTGGTTTTGGGCAAATGTACAAATAATAATGCATAAATTATTTTTT
>NW_017176510.1:38825-39254 GCF_001652005.2 Ceratina calcarata | reverse complement strand
ATCTTGACTAATACATACATACACATACATAAGGCAACAACTAGTTTAAGTCGTGTAAATCTAATTGCTTTTATATCTTCTCTAATTGCTCCTCTAATTCCACTATTACCTTCTCTTCGACATCAGGTCTACGAAACGTTAGAATAAACGGAGTGCAATACTCTGCCCTCAGCCTATCAATACTCCTAGCATCAATCGCCTTCATCAGGTACTCATTCACCTCATCCTCAGGGTCCTTCTTCGCCTCCGTCGCCTCCCCAAATCCCATCCTAAACAATTCCAAAAATCATGCATAAACGTTTCTCTCAGATTTCAAGCTAGCATTTAAATTAAATTCTCAAAAAAGAATATAAACCGACTGTAATCCAACTTAACATTAACACAGAATTCATTATACTATGAATTTCACACTCCCACATGGAGATATAA
>NW_017176510.1:38056-38737 GCF_001652005.2 Ceratina calcarata | reverse complement strand
TTTTATTTCCCACAAAAGTCCTCCATAGAGAAAACTTTTTCTAAACGCGTTTAATAATTAAAACATGAAACCATTTGCAAATTAAATCTATTAGAATTTTTTGCATATACCACGTGGCCAGAAAATCATTATAAATTCGATTGATAATTTACTTGGCCTGTTTCCCATGCTGTGACCCATGACCCATGACTCTCATCTCTTTGGATATGTTCCCATTGGCTGGGAGGCCCTTCCTCAGACCAGAAGAAGGTAGGTTGCCCTTGAAAGCGTCTCCAGGTACGATCAGGTACGTTTTGATATTGTGCTCCTTCAGGTACGCGTTCCTCTCACCCCCGTGGCCCTCTTCGACCTCATAGAAACCGCCCAGGCAGTCCAGCGTCTCTTTCGTGATGTGCACTCGCCTGTACACACATCAGTCGGTTTAATTACGCCGCGTCAAAGACTACAAGCAATTTCGCCAGAGTGTATTTCCAAAAAAGGTATAAAAGGAGATTACAAAGAATTTTTTTTAATCAGGGAAGAATCGACGGAATTTATTGGTTATTTGCAATGAAATAGCCTTCGAGCTTCATACCTTGAATGTTTCAGGTTTTTAATATTGAAACGAATAATGTGGAATTTAGGGAATGATTTAATTCGTTCTCAGAGTGTTTCACGATTTTTAATTGGATACGAGCTATA
>NW_017176510.1:36843-37943 GCF_001652005.2 Ceratina calcarata | reverse complement strand
AATATTGCAATCTTGCAGTACAATATTTTTGCAACGTTGCATATTTTTACAATATTGAGTGCTGTTGAAGGTATTCAGAGTCGTTACTTATTTTTAAGATCGTCTTAAGCATTTCCTATCCCTGTCTATTCCATATTTCTAGTCTCTGTTGTATATAGGAAACAAGAAGTTAAGCAAACGCTTAAAGTGATTTGGAAAATAAGTTACAATTCTGAATACCGACCAAAGATTGCTCGGGATTCGTGGATTTCGACCACTTGAGCTCCATCTGTGGGAGACCGATTGAACCGTTGTCTGGGACGGCAGTCGACGATTGTTCGACAGAGAAACCTTTACCTGGACGTTTAATTCCTTTCATTCAAAAAATAGTAGAACGCCTCGGCGCTTAGAATGGAGTTCCCTTATTCAGTAAGAGAAACGCAATGACAGTCTGACTTATTCAATCACTATTGACACTTCTACTCTTCATGAAATAGAGAACAGGATAATTCTTGAAATATTCCAGAAGATTTACAGTTCCTTGGTCGATAAACCTAAAGTCGCAGACTGCGGATTTTTATGTGAAGTAATACATTTGTAATGTCAATGTGCGAAATGAAGTCTAAATAAAGAATCTTTTTTTTTAAATGGCATGTCTGGAAAGTTCGTTTGGATTTTTATTGAGAATTTAAGGGCAGTGCATTCAAATTTTGATGTGTATTTATGGTTTTATTGAATTATATGGTACTTTCTTCCATATTGTTTCTTCATTTTTCAAATTAAGGATTCTATCCCTAAGTATCGTTCCACTAGTATTTATTTTATTGAGAATAATTAGTCTTTAGAATAGCTTAAATTCAAAACGTAGTAACTACAATTATGATTTTCACTTCATTTTTTAATACATCATTAAATATAGACATAATCACATTGAATAATGAATCATTCTAGGGATGCCTGAGATATCAACTTTTAAATGTAGACACATACGTTTTCAATCACTTCTATATAGTCAGATTTGTCCTAATCCATTCGAACTTTCCAGACAACCAAATAATAATACATATATATATCACTTTTGATATTTTCTTAAATTAATTTTTTATATTGTTGACTATTTT
>NW_017176510.1:35468-36552 GCF_001652005.2 Ceratina calcarata | reverse complement strand
CTGTAAACCTGGAGATAAGTAGGTTTCGTGAATGTTGGAAGTTACAATCCAGGGAAAAGAGAGAGAGAGAGACAGAAATCATATTACTGATCCAACATTTCTTTCTCCCCCTTCTTCATCTTTTATTCAAAATTTGTCTATATACAAATATTCAATCCCGTCTGTATCTCATGTAACAATTGAAAAAATATACAGGGTGGTTCTTTTAAATAAAACCTCCTAAATATCTCTTCAGCTTATTATGATGCAGAAAATATTTTTTACGTGCTTGGTGTGAAAGGACTAACATCTGGCAAGAATATCTTCGCCCCAAGGTTATCCTATCTGGAGTTATCAAGGTCATTAATGGTTTTTGGCACATAACTACACTTTTTTATTATTGCAATCAATTTTGCAAAATTGCAAATTAATTTTCGAAGATCAAGGTCATTTCAAGGTTACGTTATTATACATATCTAAATGTAAATGTATTTTTCGATCAGCTACAGATGTACCATGCACGTTACGTAAAAAATATTTTCTGCATCACAAAAGCCAGGCATGTCAAACACGCAGCCCGCCGGGAACTGTTCTGCGGCTCGTCAAGATTGACAACCAATACGTTTGTATAACTTTTGACAACTGGATTTATATTCGGTAGTTGCGCGAACAACTATTTTCCATTATAAAAAATAATAAAACTGGTGAAAGATCAAGATTAACAGACAAGCATGTGCAAGCAATTTAAAAAAAAAACTACAGCTCAACAAATTCAATCAAATTTTGAAGATTTGATTAATGAAAAACGATGCCAAATTTCTTAAATAAAAGGCGATATTATTTTATTTAAATAGTATCATCTTGAAAAAAAGAAACTTTCCTGCGAACATATATATTTTTTAATATGTCTAATACTTAATATGACCCTCGAACAAATTTGACATGCTTGCAATAAGCTGAAGGGATATTCAGGTAGCCTTACTTAAAAGGACCACCCTGTATATTTTTTCATCTAATGCATAAGAAACAGGCGTGACTGAATGTTCGTACGTAGACAAATTTTAAATATAAAAAACTTAAATAGATCACCTCGTATATGGAGAAC
>NW_017176510.1:33528-34733 GCF_001652005.2 Ceratina calcarata | reverse complement strand
GAAAAATCCACATTCTATAGTAATTTTCTTAAATCAGACTGAATAGTAAACTTCAGTTCTTCTTCCCAATAAAATTAAAAAGAGAAGCGAAATGCAGAATAGGTGAAAAGTAAACGGAGATCCATATTTAATAATAACTTCCTTATAACAGAGTTAACAGTAGGCAACTTAATAAAATTAAGAAGAGTGGCGAGATGAGACGAAGAAGAGATGAAAAGAAAATGGAAATCCACATTTTATAATAATTTTCTTAAATCAGTATAAAAACTAAACTTCAATTTTTCCTTTCAATGAAATTAAGAAGATAAGCGAAATGAAGAATAGATGAAAAGCAAATGAAAATGCATGTTTAATAATAACTTCCTTACATCAGCATTGACAGTAGCCAGGAAGTGAGCAGCGACATGTTCCGGCAGTATATTCGCCAGCAGTTTTTGATTATAGGCCTTCAAATGCTCCATCTCTTCCTTCTCTTCCGTCGCTTGTAGCTTCCACAGAAAGTCCAGCCTACACTCGTTCATAAGAAAAACCAAACGAAATACTATAATTTCTCCTAACTATTCTTCATTCTTCGATTTGACTCCCAAGTGTAGGAGACGTTCACCTGTAAGTGGCTTCAGTGTGTTGGGAGTGGACGATTAGGCAGGCCATAAAGAAGACCACGAGGACGCCGGCTAGCCACCGCTGGGTCGATTCCACGCCTGTTTCGTGCAGGGCCTCGTAAATGCTGATGGCCAGGTAGCAAACCACGACCAAACTCAGTATAGCCACTTTGAACACTGATGTCAAAATCTGGTAGACCGCGCAGGTGATCATAACTAGCATCACCAGCACCGGGAAAAGCTTAACAAAAATCAACCATCGTTCCAATTAAAAATGAAGACTGACGTATTAATAAAATCAATAAATTGGGTAATTCAGCAGGTATTACCACCTCGATTTTCGTCGTTATTAAACATAACAAAAAACGTTTATGTACAATATTGAATGGTTTCAAGAGAGTCTCTTTTCAAGATTATAATTGAAATTATATAAACAATTTGTCATGTTATAAAAATTGTTTATTTATTAATTCAGTTGCAAATTGTATTAAATGAATTTAGTAGCAAATTCACTATTATCGACGTTTAATTATAAAAATGGTACCTTTTTTAACACTAGATTGCCCAAGGAAGTCATTTTGAGTGCTTTTGGGCAAATGTACA